>NC_081571.1:1840274-1878418 GCF_022355385.1 Mustela nigripes | reverse complement strand
GATCTCCGGCTAGCTGAAGCAGTCTCAGCTTGCTACTTCTCCGCCATCTTGACTCCCTCCCAAACCTTTTCTTTATGGATTTTTATATAGCATCTTTCCTCCAAATATCTCAAATAAAAGCAACACTGAAATATATGCCTCTGAAAATTTTCTCAAATTTTCTAATTTTATTTTTCATGTATTAATTGGTAGGTTTTAAAATATAAACATCATTACTTTTATATAACATTTAACTTCACATAAAAATATGAATGGAATACACATGAGACTTGGTAATACTACACAAAAAATGAAAGGAAGTCAATCAACAAACACAAGGTTTACAAATAGAAATGATAATAAAATCTTTTCTGATAAATTTATAATCAAAGTGACTATAATATAAAAGCTATTAATCAAATTAGACCTTTATAAGGTTTGTAACTATCTAAAATGAAAAATATATCTGGGTCACAGACGGAAAGATAACTCAAATTATTTAGAACTGCCTAAAGTGAACTTATGGGTAAGAAAAAGCACCTTAGTATTTTTAGCTAAAGTAAACCTACCCCATATCCAGTAGCTACAGGTCTAGTAACTGCTGTGCTTGGTATTTTAGCAGTTATCTTGGGGAGGAAAAAAAACATAGTTAATAGAATTCAAATTAAGCTATACAATAGAAAACTAGAAAAGCAATGGGAAATATAGACTCTTCAATAGAGAAATATTTATATAATACTTAGAATAACTTCTCTTAAATTACTCTAAATATTAAGGATCCCAGGTATTTTAAAGTATTAAGAAGGAGAGTTTTTCTGGAATTCATTTTAAAGGATTAAACAAACTTGAGAATTATCTGAGGTACCAATGAGAAAGGTTAGTTTTCATGACTGCTTCAATCATTCATACTGACTACTGCCAGCCACTAGGCTGAGAGACACAGGATCTTGCATCAGAGAATCTGCATTTAAATTTCAGCTCTCCTTCTACCTGCTGTTTTTATTCATACCTTTTTGAACCTAAATTTTCTCATCTTTGAAATAAGGATATCCTGATGCCAAAATTGTAATTGGAATCAAACAGGACCATGTAGACGGTAATCTCCCAACTAACACAATGTCCCTTGTGTTAGTTGTTAGGCATATTTGTTTGAAATATTTGATTAAAGCATCATTAGTACAAGAGCTCTACTTCTGGTTATGACAGACTGCTGTTTTAAACAACTTTAAATAACCTTCCCACTAAGAATAACTAAAAAAGCTGGGAACATTTAAAAAAATTTTTTTTAAGGATTGTCTCTCCCTCTTTTATTTTTTTTTTTTTTAAGGATTTTATGTATTCATTTGTCAGTGAGACACACAGCAAGAGAGGGGGCACAAGCAGGAGAGTGGAAGAGAGAGAAGCAAGCTTACTCCTAAGCAGAGAGCCCAATGCGTGGCTTGATCCAAGGACCCTGGGATCATGACCTGAGTCAAAGGCAGACGCTTAACAACTGAGGCACCCAGGTGCCCCAAGACAAAAATATTTTTATAAAAAATCAATTTGAATATATTAGAGAATCAAAAAGGCAGTGAATAATTAACAAGGTTTCAAGCTATGGAAAAGGAAAAGCTAGAGAAGTATGCCTGCATTTGAGCCTGCTTTTCTCCAAAAGGCATGACTAAGTAGCTGAACACAGCTATCTAAAGACTCTCTTAAGACATAAAATGTTGGAGTTGGGAGGGGATGCTGCCACGGAGGCAGCCTTGGTAATCCTCTAGGCTTTGACTGTGATCTCAAAAGGCTATACTCTACAACTGAAAGTAGATAAAAAGCATACAAGCCTTCATAAAACTGAAGTCCAATTAGGAACCATCTCAAACTCAACTGAATTAAGGTTAGCCAGGACTCCTAATGTCTCTAGGACCATAAGCAAAAGTAAATTCTCCAGTGAAAGGTAAGATCATATAGAGTTGCGCTAAACAGTGGAACTTTTCTGCAGTGGTGAAAATGTTCTTTACCCGCCCTTTCTGGTAAGAGCTATTAGCCACATGTGGCTATTGAGCATTTGAAATGTGAGTGACTGGTGTAATCTGAATTTTTATATTTTACTTTATTATAAATAGTTTAAATGTACATAGCCGCATGTACCTAGTCATTATTATACTGACAACTCAGACATATACCCTTAAATTATCTCTAAAATTTTTCATTTACAATGCCTGACATTGAATCAAAAACAACCTGACATACAGGAGGCAAGACTACCTAATGAAAAGGGAAGAGAAACAAAAGACTAGAAAGACACTCAGAAAAGGATACATATAATGGAAATGTCAGACACAGACTTCAACATAACTATGATTAATATGATCAATGAATTAAAAGACAAGATTGATAACTTCAGCAGAGAACTGGAAAGTATAAAAAAGGAATAAATAGAAATTATAGAACCCCCAAACAGTTGAAAATGTAAAATTCTGGCATTGTCAAGGAAGTAGTAAAACTCTAAGTAATACTAGACTTTAATAATTTAAAGATGAGTATTGTAATCTTCAGGAAAACACTAGAGAGAATGGTTAAAGAATATAAACACACAAGATAACATTGGGAAGATATGGAATAATAAAAAAAGAAATAAAAGAAGGCAAGAAATAAGAGAAAATGATACATAAAAGAGTCAGAGAAAACAAAAAGCAAATAGACAAGTTAAAACCAAATCAGTAATTTCATTAAATGTAAATGAACTAAATACTTCCGACCACATTTTAAGAAAAAAACTCAGTTACATTCTGTTGATGAGAAATACATCTTAAATATATGGATATGGAGAAGTTGGAAGTAAACAGATGGGAAAGACATATCATGCACACACTAGACAAAAGAGAGCTTCTGTAGCCCCATGAATATATCAATATCTGACAAAATAGACAAACAGCATGACTAGATATAGGACATAAAAAATAATATTAGGCTCAATTTACATTGAAAATATAATAATTCGAAATAGTTCTTGCTCCAAATATATAAAGCAAAACTCTAAAAAAAAGAAATAAATCCACAGTGTAAATTTTGATATCTTTCTAACATAACTAGTAGTAGCCCCCCCAACCCAAAAAAATCAGTAACAGTATAGAATTCTTGAACAAAACCATTAACAAACTTGATCTAACTGACAGATCTTAGAAAAAGCTGAAAAGGAAGGATATGTGTCTCAGCAATTTTTCCATGAGAACAAACTAAATGAAAGAGACCATTATTCTTTTAAGTACTTACTAATGACTAAATTGGTGTTTCAGTTTTTTACTTTTAGCATGGGGTTGATCTCCTCAGATAAAATGGATTCTACGTGGGCTCTTTATTTATTCACTTACATCCTCATCTGCAATGCCCTTCTCATATCTCAAATCAGTCTTAATTGTACACACCCTTTAAGATTCAACTGAAATTTATCTTCTAAACAGTCTTTGCTGATTGTCCCAACTAGTGACAAATAACCTCTTTTTGTGGTCCCATAACATTTGTACTCTTTTCAATACTTATTACATTATGCTTTGAATATATGTATCCATTTCATTTTCCCTCCTAAGATTATAAAGTCCTTGGAACTAGCTAGAATTTTATCCCTTGAGTAAGCCTAGCACCTCTCACATAAAAGTTACATAATTTTTCCCTGATTAACATAATAAATAGGATATGAAGAAAATATTCAATATGGGGTCAACAGACTTAAGCTCTGCCCCAATTATGGATACCTGTGAGATCTGGCCCTCTAGGCCTAAGTTTTCTCATCTATAAAATGAGGATCTTTAAAGTTGCTTCTGAATATCACTGAAGGGCCAGCATGATAAAATGATCACCTGATGTCTGATACCTGAAATCACTAAAAATACCATTTACCACGATCAAGTGGGACTTATTCCTGGTTGCAAGAGTGGTTCAATATTTCAAATGAATCAATGTGGTATGCTTCTGTAGCCCCATGAATATATCAATATCTGACATAAGGGATTAAGATAAGGGATTAAAAACCATGTGACCATTTCAATAGATACAGAAAAAGCATCTCACAAAGTGCAGCATCCATTCCTGATTAAAAAAACCCTCAACAAAGTAGGCTTAGAGGAAACATACCTCAACATAATAAAGGCCATATAAGAAAAACCCACGGCTAACATCATCCTAAATTGGGAAAAACTGAGAGCTTTTCATCTACAGTCAGGAATAAGACAGGGAGGGGGAGGAGCAACATGGCAGAGGAGCATGAGACCTAAGTTTCATCTGGTCCAAGGAATTCAGTTAGATAGTTATCAAACCATTCTGTATACCTATGAACTCCACAGGATATTGAAGAAATGAATAGCAGTAACTATGAACAGAAAAGCGACCACTTTCTAGAAGGTAGGACATATGCAGAAGTGAATCTGAGGTGATACATGGGAAGAGAGACCACAGGGGTAGGAAGTCTCCGTCAGCTGGCTCCCAGCAAGTGACAGAGCAAAGTCATTTCAAGCAGGGACCCCACAAGTGGCAGATGTGGGGAACAATCTTCTTCCTCTACTGGAAGGTGCGGCAAGGAGCACACTGCAGGAATCTACTGGATTTGGAGACTCTAAATGGGATCGTGTGCCAGAGACAGAAATGCTTGGTCACAGGCCAAATGAGCATGGAACATGGCCAGAGACCAGGGAGATGGGAGTAGCTGACTGCTTTCTCTGAGGCACACTGAGGAATGGAGCCCCAAGGTTTCTCCTCCAGGGTTGGAGATTGGGAGGCAGCCATTTTCATTCTTTTCCTCCAAAGCTGTACAGAATTCAAGGAATAAAAGCTACCTAGAGCAAACCCAAACAGATTGCTTAGCCCGGCCCCTGGCAAGGGTAGTGCAATCCTACCTCAAGCAAAGACATTTGAAAATCACTGCAACAGACCCGTCCCATAGATCAGCAAGAACATCCAGCCAAGACCAAGTTTACCAATCAATGAGAACTGCAAAACTCCAGCACTAGGGGAATACAGCACATAGAATTCATGTGGGCTTTTTTCCCATGATACTTTAGTCTTTGAATTAATTTTTTAAAAATTTTCTTTAATTTTTTAAAAATTTCTTTCCTTCTTCAACCAACATCTTATCGTATCAATACCTTATTAAAATCTTTTTTAATTTTCATTTTTACTGTCATACTCTATCCTTTCATTATATTTAACCTTATTCTTTTGGGTATAAATAAGTTTTTCTTTCGTTAAAATTTTGAGATACAGTTTCTTCTAACAGAACAAAATATACCATATATCTACTATATGGCTTTTTTATTTTTTTAAGATTTTATTTATTTATTTGACAAAAAGATGGAGAGAGAGCACAAGTAGGCAGAGCAGCAAGCAGAGGAAGAGGGAGAAATAGGCTCTCCACTGAGCAGGGAGCCCGATGTGGGGCTCAATCTCTGAACCCTGCGATCATGACCTGAACCGAAGGCAGCTGCTTAATCAACTGAGCCACCCAGGAGCCCCTTATCAAGCCCACTTTAAAATTTAAAAAAAATTTTCATCTTTACAGTCATGTTCTATCCCTTGCTTACTCTATTTCTGTATTTATGTAAGTTTTTCTTTCTTTGAAATTTTGGGAGGCAGTTTCTTCTAAGAGACCAGAATATAACCCAAATCAACTGGGTGGCTCTGTTCTATTCACAAGCCTAATCATATTCTTTTTTTCTTTCTTTTTTTCCCTTTTCTTTTCCCCCTGGTTTTGGTCTCTTCTGATGTATTCAGTGTATATTTTTCTGGGGTTGTTGTTACCTTTTTAGCATTTTGTTCTTTCATTCATCTTTTTTTTTTGCTGGATAAAATAACAAGGCAGAAAACCTCACCTCAAAAAAGAAGAATAACAGGCAGTACTGACTGCCAGGGACATAATCAATACAGACATTAGTAAGATGTTGGAACTAGAATTCAGAATGACAATTATAAAGATACTAGCTGGGCTTGAAAAAAGCATAGAAGATACTAGAGAATCCCTTTCTGGAGAAATAAAAGAACTAAAATCTAACGAAGTTGAAATTAAAAAGATAATTAATGAGATGCAATAAAAATTGGAGGCTCTAACTGCTAGGATAAATCAGGCAGAAGAGAGAATTAATGATATAGAAGAACAAATGATGGAGAATAAAGAAGCTGAGAAAAAAGAGAGATAACTACTAATCATGAGGGGAAAATTCAAGAGGTAAGTGATACCATAAGATGAAACAATATTAGGATAATTGGGATCCCAGAGGAAGAAGAAAGAAAGAGAGGAAAAGAACATATATTGGACCAAATTATACTGAAGAACTTCCCTTCAGTACAGGAAACAGGCATCAAATGCAGGAGGGGCAGAGAAATCCCCCTCAAATCAATAAAAACAGGTCAACACCCTGTCATCTCATAGTAGAACTTACAAGTCTCAGAGACAAAGAGAAAAGCAGCTTGGGACAAGAGCTCTGTAACCTACAAGGGTAAAAATATTAGACTGGCAGCAGACCTATATCCACAGAGACCTGGCAGGCCAGAAAGAACTGGCATGATATATTCAGAGCAAAAAATGAGATATATATGCAGCCAACAACTATATCCAGCTAGGCTGTCATTGAAAATAGGAGGAGAGATAAAAAGCTTCCAGGACAAATGAAAACTAAAAGAATTTGCAAACACCAAACCAGCCCTACAGAAAATACTGAAAGGGGTGCTTTTAGCAAAGAGAGAGTCTAAAAGTAACATAGACCAGAAAGGAACAGAGACAATATATAGTAACAGTCACCTTACAGGCAATACAATGGCACAATATTCGTATCTTTCAATAGTTACCCTGAATGTAAATGGGCTGAATGTACCAATCAAGACACAGGGTATCAGATTAGATTAAAAAAACAAGACCCATTGATATGCTGTCTGTAAGAGACTCATTTTAGACCCAATGACACCTTCAGATTTCAAGTGAGGGGGTGGAAAACCATTTACCATGTTAATGGCCATCAAAAAAAAGCTGGGGTGGCAATCCCTGTATCAGATAAATGAGATTTTAAACCAAAGATTATAATAAAAGATGTGGAAGAACACTATAACATACTTAAAGAGTCTATCCAACAAGAAGATCTAACATTTGCAAATCATTATGCCCCTAGCCTGGGAGTGGCCAATTTTATATATATATTAATAACAAAATCAAATAACAAATAACAAAAATTAAAGAATACATTGACAATAATAAAATAATAGTAGGGGACTTTAACACACCCCTCACTGAAATGGACGGATAATCTAAGCAAAAGATCAACAGGATATAAGGGCTTTAAATGACGTGCTGGATCTGATGGGCTTCACAGATATATTCAGAACATTCCATCCGAAAGCAACAGAATACACATTCTTCTCAAGTGCACATGGAACATTCTCCAGAATAGATCACATCCAGGGTCACAAATCAGGTCTCAACTGGTACCATAAGACTGGGATCATTCTCTGCTTATTTTTGGACCATAATATTTTGAAACTTAAACTCAATCACAGAAGGAAAGTTGGAGGCTAAAGAGCATCCTACTAAAGAATGAAGGAGTCAACCAGGAAACTAAAGAAGAATTTTAAAAATTCATGGAAACAAATGAAAATGAAACACACGGTTCAAAATCTTTGGGATACAGCAAAGGCGGTCCTAAGATGAAAGTATATAGCAATACAAGCCTTTATCAAGAAACAAGAGAAACGTCTCAAATACACAACCTAACCTTACACCTACAGGAGCTGCAGAAAGAATAGCAAAGAAAGCCTAAATCCAGTAGGAGAAGAGAAATAATAAAGATCAGAGCAGAAATCAATGAAACAGAAACCAAAAAAGAGTAGAACAGATCAGTGAAACTAGGAGCTGATTCTTTGAAAGACTTATTAATAAGATTGATAAACTCCTTGCCAGATTTTTCAAAAAGAAAAGAGAAAGGACCCAAATTAATAAAATCATGAATGAAAGAGAGATCAAAACCAAACCAAAGAAACACAAACAATTATAAGAACATATTATGTACAACTATATGTCAGCAAATTAGATAATCAAGAAGAAAGGGATGCATTCCTAGAGACATATAAACTATCAAACTGAACCAGGAAGAAACAGAAAACCTGAACAAACCCATAACCAGTAAGGAAATTGAAGCAGTCATCAAAAATTTCCCAACAAACAAGAGCCCAGAGCCAGATGACTGCCTACGGGAATTCTACCAAATACTTAATGAAGAATTAATACCTATTCTCTTAAAACTGTTCCAAAAAATAGAAATGGAAGGAAAATTTCCAAACTCATTTTATGTGGACAGTATTACCTTGATCCCAAAACCAGAAAAAGACCCCACCAAAAAGACCAATACCCCTGATGAACATGGATATAAAAATCTCACCAAAATACTAGCCAATAGGATCTAACAGTACATTAAAAGGATTATTCACCACAACCGAACAGGATTTATTTCTGGGCTGCAAAGTTGGTTCAATGTCTGCAAATCAATCAATGTGATACAATACATTAATAAAACAAAGAATAAGAATCATATGATACTCTCAATAGATGCTGAAAAAGTATTTGACAAAGTACAGAATCCTTTCTTTTTTTTTTTTTTAAAGTTGCTTTTTTTTTTTTTTCAAAGATTTTATTTATTTATTTGACAGAGAGAGATCACAAGTAGGCAGAGAGGCAGGCAGAGAGAGAGGAGGAAGCAGGCTCCCTGCTGAGCAGAGAGCCCGATGCGGGACTCGATCCCAGAACCCTGAGATCATGACCTGAGCCGAAGGCAGCGGCTTAACCCACTGAGCCACCCAGGCGCCCCCGGAATCCTTTCTTGATCAAAACTTTTCAAAGTGTAGGGATATAGAGTACATATCTCAATATCATAAAAGCTATCTAGAAAAACCCCACAGCAAGTACCATTGTCATGGGGAAAAACTGAGAGCTTTTCCCCTGAGGTCAGGAGCACAGCAGGGTTGTCCACTACCACTGCTGATATTCATAATAGTACTAGAAGTCCTAACCTCAGCAATCAGATAACAAAAAGAAATTAAAGGCATCCAAATCAGCAAAGATATAGTCAAACTTTCATTCTTTGCAGATGATGTGATTCTTCACATGGAAAACCCAAAAGACTCCACCCCAAAACCACTAGAAGTCATACAGAAATTCAGTAAACTGTCAGGATATAAAATTAATGTAAAGAAATCAGTGACATTTCTATATACCAACAACAAGACAGAAGAAAGAGAAGTTAAGGAGTCAATCCCATTTACAGTTGCACCCAAAACCATAAGATACCTATGAATAAATCTAACCAAAGAGGCAAAGAATCCGTACTCAGAGAAGTACAGAATACTCATGAAAGAAATTGATGAAGACACAAAGAAATAGAAAACGTTCCATGCTCATGGATTAGAAGAACAAATATTGTGAAAATGTCTATGCTACCTAGAACAATCTACACATTTAATACAATCCCTATCAAAATACCATCAACTTTTTTTCAAAGAAATGGAACAAATAAACCTAAAATTTGTATGGAACCAGAAAAGACCCTGAATAGCCAGAGGAATGTTGAAAAGGAAAGCCAAAGTTGGCAGCATCACAATGCCAGACTTCAAGTTCTATTACCAAGCTGTAATCATAAAGACAGTATTTTGTACTGGCATAAAAATGGACACATAGATCAATGGAACAGAACAGAGAGCCCAGAAATGGACCCTCAACTCTATGGTCAACTAATCTTCAACAAAGTAGGAAAAAAATGTCCAACGGAAGGAAAAAAGTCTCTTCAACAATTGGTGTTGGGAAAACTGGACAGCCACATGCAGAAGAATGAATTTGGACCATTTCCTTATAGCACACACAAAAATAGACAGAAAATGGATGAAAGACCTCAGTGTGAGACAGGAATCCATCAAAATCCTTGAGGAGAACACAGGCAGCAACCTCTTTGGCCTCAGCTATAGCAACTTCTTCCTAGAAATATCACCAAAGGCAAGGGAAGCAAGGGCAAAAAACGAACTATTGCGACTTCATCAAGATCAAAAGCTTTTGCACAGCAAAAGAAAAAGTCAACAAAACCAAAAGACAACTGATGGAATGGGAGAAGATACTCACAAATGACATATCAGATGAAGGGCTAGTATCCAAAATATATAAAGAACTTAACAAACTCAACACCCAAAGAACAAAGAATCCAATCAAGAAATGGGCAGAAGACATAAACAGACATTTCTACAAAGATGACATCCAGATGGCCAACAGACACATGAAAAAGTGCTCAGCATCACTCGGCATCAGGGAAATACAAATCAAAACCACAAAGAGATACCACTTCACACCAGTCAGTAAAGCTAAAATTAACAGGTCAGGAAACAACAGATGTTGGTGAGGATAGGGAGAAAGGGGAACTCACCTACACTGTTGATGGGAATGCAAGCTGATGCAGCCCTCTGGAAAACAGTATGAGGGTTCCTCAAAAAGTAAAAATAGAGCTACCCTATGACCCAACAATTGCACTACTGGATATTTACCCCTAAAATATAAATGTAGTGATCTGAAGGGACACATGCACCCAAATATTTGCAAAAGCAATGTCCACAATAGCCAAACTATATTAAAAGCCTAGATGTCCATCAATGGGTAAATGGATAAAGGAGATGTGGTATATAAATATATATAATGGAATATTATGTAGCCATCAAAAAAATTAAATCTTGCCATTTGCAATGATGTGGATGGACTTAGAAGGGATTATGCTAAGCAAAATAAGTCAAGCAGAAAAAGACAATTATCATATGATCTCACTGATATGAGGAATTTGAGAAACAAGACAAAGGATTATAGGGGAAGGGAGGGAAAAATGAAGTAAGATGAAACCAGAGACGGAGACAAACCATAAGAGACTCTTAACCTCAGGAAACAAACCAAGGGTTGCTGGAACGGAGGTGAGGAGGAGGGATGGGGTGGCTGTGTGATGGACATTGGGGAGGGTATGTACTACGGTGAGTGCTGTGAATTGTGTAAGACTGATGAGTCATAGACCTGTACCCCTAAAACAAATAATACATTATATGCTAATAAAAAAATTAAACTAAAAAGAAAAAAGAAAAAAATAATAAATAAAAAAATAAAAAAGGACGGGTGCCTGGGTGGCTCAATGGGTTAAAGCCTCTGCCTTTGGCTCAGGTCATGATCCCAGGGTGCTGGGATTGAGCCCTGCATCGGGCTCTCTGCTCAGCAGGAAGCCTGCTTCCCCGCCCCAACCTCTCTCTGCCAGTCTCTCTGCCTATTTGTGATCTCTGTTTGTGAAATAAATAAAAAAAATCTTTTAAAAAAATTAAAAAGGAATAAGACAGGGATGTCCACTTTCACAACTTTTATTAAACATGTACTAGAAGTTTTAGCCATAGCAATCAAACAACAAAAAGACATATAAGTCAAATCCAAATTGGCAAGGAAGAAATGAAACTTTCACTATTTGCAGGTGACATGATATTCTATATAGAAAACCCAAGACACTCCACCAAAAGACTGGTAAAAGTGATAAATGATTTCAGTATAGTCACAGGACATAAAGTCAACATACAGCAATTTGTTGTGTTTCTATAATGAAGCAGCAGAAAGAGAAATTAAGGAACCAATCCCATTGCTACCAAAAATAAAGAAAAATAGATACCTAGGAATAAACCTAACAAAAGTTAGAAAGACCTGTATTCTGAAAAGTGTCAAACACTGATGTAAGAAATTGCAGAAATCCAAAGACATTCTGATTAGAAGAATAAATATCGTTAAAATGTTGATACTATCCAAAGCAATCTATACATTTAATGCAATTCCTATCAAAACCGAGAGCATTTTTCACAGAACAAGAACAATTCCGAAATTCCAAAATTGTTCCAAAAGACCCCAAATAGCGACAGCAATCTTGGAAAAGAAAAGCCAAGTTGAAGGCATCACAATTCCAGACTTCAGGTTATTTTACAGAGCTGTAGTAAGCAAAAGAGTATGGTCCTGGCACAAAAATAGACAAGTACATCAATGAAATAGAACAGAAAACCCAGAAATGACCTCACAACTATATGGCCAATTAATCTTCAAAAAAGCAGGAAAATATCTATTGGAAAAAAGACAGCCTCTTCAATAAGTAGTGCTGGGAAAACTGGACAGCCACATGCAAAAGAATAAAAATGGACCATTCTCTTTTACCATAAACAAAAACTCAAAATGGATTAAAATCCTAAATGTGAGATCTGAAACCATAGAAATCCTTGAAAAAAGCACAAGCAGTAATTTCTCTGGTATTGGCCATTGCAACTTTTTTCTAAATAGGTCTCCTGAGGCAAGGGAAATTAAAGCAAAAATAAACTACTGGGACTATATCAAAATAAAAGGCTTTCTGCATAGCAAAGGAAGCAACTAAAAAAATAAAGGCAAACTATGGAAGGGGAGAAGATATTTGTAAATGACTTATCCAATAAAGTTACTATCCAAAATACATAAATAACTTATAAAACTCAAGTGATCATCATCACTTACCACCTGGGAAATTCAAATCAAAACTACAGTGAGCTACCACCTCACACCTGTTAGAGTGGCTAAAATCAACAACATAAGAAACAACAGGTATTGGCGAGGATGTGGAGAAAAACATCCTTGCATTGTTAGTGGGAATACAAACTGGTACAACCACTGTAGATAACAGTATGGAGGTATGTCAAAAAGTTAGTAATAGAACTACTCTATGATCCAGCAATTGCACTACTGAGTATTTACCCAAAGAAAATAAAAACATTAATTCAAAGGGATTCGTTCACTCCTATGTTTAAAATAGCATCATTTACAACAGCCAAATTATGGAAGCAGCCTAAGTGTCCAATGATTGATGAATGGATAAGGAGATGGTATATATATAAAATGGAAAATTATTCATCCATATAAAGGAATGAAATCTTGCCATTTGCAAGGAAATGGAAGGAGCTAGGGAGCATAATGCTAAGGAGAATAAGACAGAGAAAGACAAATGTCATTTGATTTCATTCACATGTGGAATTTATGAAACAAAACAAACGAGCAAAGGGGAAAAAAAGACAAATCAAGAAACAGATTCTTAGCAATAGAGAATAAACTGATGGTTATGGGGGGGAAGGGTGTGTGAAATAGGTGACGAGGATTAAGGGAGGCACTTGATGTGATAAGCACGAGGTGATATATGTAACTGTTTGTTCACTGTATGCTATACCTGAAACTAATATAACACTATTAACAACTGGAATTTTAAAATAAAATAAAATAAAAAGTGGCTAAGATGGCAAATTTTATGTTATGTGTTTTTTTTATCACAACAACAACAAAAAAATTTCACTTACTGGAGGTCTTCTGCCATGACTAGTTCTCACTGCTTGCTGAAAAGCTGTGTCATTCTCTAATTCCTAAAACGAATAAGCAAATTCAACAATTTAACAACATGAAGTGAGAATTAAGGAAAATAAGTTTAATGTCTTTTGTTTGGTATTCATGATCCTCTGTAATTCATCTCACTCCATCTGTTGGTACCCAGATAGCAGCTCAAGGACTCTTATCCTCAAAGCTCCCCCCTCAAGCTTCCCTAATATCAAGGCTCCTTTCCTGTCTAGGAAGAGGAATACTGGTAATGTCAGTCAACTGTTAGGGTATCTTATCTTATTGGCCACGATTTAAATTTGTGGTATCATTATGCTTGGATAAAATATCAAGTACACAAGGATATGGCCTTTATTCTTCTTTCTTCCAAAGAGCTAGAGCAGTAAGAGCAGAGAACCATCTCTTTCTCTCCCTCTCTCTGTCCTTTCTCCCTCCCTTCACTTCTTCCATATTCGGGGACCATGGTTACTAGCCCCATCCTGAAAAAGCCTTAGGACATTTCATTTTGCTGAAGTAAATTCTGGAATTCAGACTGGAGCTGAGCAAACAGAAGGCTCCACAGGGTCCAACCTGCTGTCCCATTTGGAGACAAAGCCTCAGTTGAAATAAAATGTTATTATGCTTTGCTGATTCCTGCATGTACTCATATTCTTCATCAGGAAAGGTGAGGAAAGTAGTATTGATCAAGATCAAGATACAAATGTTTTAAACTCTCTCAAAAGCACCCAGTTTTGCCAACCACCAACCTTCTAACCAGCCTTTATTTCCTACTCCTTCACCAACACAAACTCTGGCTCTAACTCTTCATACAGATGTTATAGGCAACTGTCAGACTTGCCTCTGATTTATTTCAGTCTACTTCCCAAAGAATGTACTTCTGATTAAAAAAAAAAAAAAATTTAAAAAGATAACTATCAGTTAACTTTTAAAACCTCTGCAAAGTAAAATGTTTATATAACTAGGATGTTAATAAAATGCACTTTATTTTTTCTATTTTTAAAATTTTTCTTCTTTTCAGTGTTAGAGAATAAGATGCACTTTAAATGTGATTTTATTATGTCCAAGCATTATTTAATTTTTACCTTAAATAATCTTGATAACTTCCATATCAACTACAGAAAATTAGTAAGCACACAATTTTCAGTTACTCATGGAAACCAGGCAATTTTCATATGAAGTATAAAGCAAAAGGCAACCTTCAGCACAATTATTTATACTACTTTGGCAGATGCCTTACAAAAAGGAAGCTTCCAATATTCCTAAACGATAAGTAAAATTTTATTAATGAACTTGGTGAACTTTAACTAAACGACAAACTAAAAAACTGTCAACAAACTCTCAACTTACAAATACCAAACTAACACAACTTTTGTAATTTTTGTTTGCGATTTTATTAGTAATTTGCATAATCTTCAACATCTTAGAAACTGTTTCAATTTATTTACATATGGAGCTTGTTATTATTCCAATTAATTAAGATATACAAAAACTGTAAGTAAACCAAACGTCATTTTTATTTTACTATTTAATTAATTTTTGTGTCTGGCATTCTGAATATTCTCTTTGAATTAAACAATGAAACCACACTGTGATGACCTGAGAAGTTAGGAAGTTTCTCTGGTGCTTTAGAGGTGGTTATATTCATGATCTATTAATTCCACTTCTGGGACTCTAGCCAAGGAAATGTTCGCTCAAAATATAGAAAATCATTTATGCATAAAATTGTTCACTGCATAGTTATTTAGAACAGTAGAAAACTGGAAATAAATATCCTGTGATCTGAAAATAGTTCTAATCATCTATACATATTTAGTAAAATGCAGCAATTAAAATTATACAGTTGACCTTGAACAACACAGGTATGAACTGCATGGGTCTAATTATACGTGGATTTTTCCCCCAATAAACACACTGGGAAATTTTTGGAGACTTGTGACAATTTGAAAAAAC
Organism: Mustela nigripes; assembly: GCF_022355385.1. Taxonomy (NCBI): domain Eukaryota; kingdom Metazoa; phylum Chordata; class Mammalia; order Carnivora; family Mustelidae; genus Mustela; species Mustela nigripes. The sequence goes on along the minus strand of NC_081571.1, from coordinate 1,863,081 downwards.
TTGCAAGCCATCCAGCCTAAAAATATTGAAAAAATTAAGAAAAAGATATTACTGTAAGGATACAGTATATGATATATAAAACATACAAAATATGTGTTAATTGATGATGTTATCAGTAAGGCCTCTGGTCAACAGTGGGCTATTAGTAGTTATGTTTTGGGGGTGTCAAAAGTTGTATGTAGATTTTTGATTGCATGGGGGGGGGAATAAGGTAAATCAGTGTCCCTAAACTCCATGTTGTTAAAGGGTCAACTGTATTTAAATTCTTAGCATCATGAGTTACTGTTTATGATGTAGTTGAATGTACGAAAGCAAACAGAAAAGTAAATGCTAGTTCAATTCCAAAGATGCTAAAGGAAAACTGTACATGTATGCATGAAGGAAGGACAACGCAAGAAAATATTAACAGTAGTTATTTTGGAGTGATGGGATTATGGATAATTTTGTTTTCAACACTGAGCATGTACATTTCTTTATACATACAAATTTTAAAACTGGGGAAAAGGGGAAGGGCTCAGTTATTTTCAAAATCTATGCAAACTTAGTAAAACACCTATGTTTTAGTGTAAGTTTTTAAAAAGGAGTCCACATAATCATATCTACGTATCTACATTATACACAAGGAGGGAAACACCTGTGTATATTATAAGACTGAATACAGCAAAATGTCAAGTGATTAATTATATCAATCTATAATTAATTTGGGTGATAGGATTTATATTGTTTCATTTCTCTCCAAACTTTCAAGTTTTTCAAATTATCTACAAATGATTATATGTCTTAGATTTTTATTTCATATAGTTAAATGAATGGTTTCTATTTTCTTTCCTTGTTTTCTTTCCAGATCTCACATTCACAGACTACTTTTTCTCCAGAGGAAAAAACAATTAAAAAGTTACTAAAGCAATTTAAAAAAACTCTAGAATAAGATTTCCTAAATTCATATAAAGTCCTATAAATGCTAGTATTTGATTATTATATACTAGCAAAAAAATTAACAACCATATCCCTCACCCTTACTTTATTCACACGCTAATTCAAGGTAACTTTATAAAAAAGTTTTCTTCTGTTTTACAGTTTGGAAACTCTAACTCTCATAATGATATAAAGTAAAATACTCAAATATTTTTTAAAAATTCAAGTATTTGTCTTAACAATTTAATCTTTTTCTAAAGTTTAAGTGGATATAGATGGATATAAACGGATAATTAATGATACCATTTTATCCAAAATATACAGATACACATAAATTTACATAAGGAAATGTTTGGTCAGATATGCATATGCTAGTTAACATTTACTTCTGGATGGTTAACATTCCTTTAATTTTAATTTTTCTTTACACTTATTTCTATTTCCTAAGTTTTCTATAAAATAATCATAATTTAATTAAAAGAAAAAATCACTATACGACATTTCACACTTACAGCATTAAAAAAAACTGGTTTTAGATGCCTCAAGCGACTTAGATCTTTTTACTTACACATTGAGATAGCTAGTGCTGGAAAACGCAAGTATATAATTAATCCTAATTTGTTTATATAGCCTTTCTCATGATTTTCCCTTTTGCTGAAATTAGTACTATTAGTAGAAGTTAGTACAGACTTCAGTAACAGCACTTTTCTAGGCTTTTAACCAGTTTATTTAATCTAAAGCAAAATAAAGCAGAACACTCAAACCCGAAGTTTTCATGAACCAGCTGGTTAACAAAGACAAACATAAAATATTCAGGGTTTTTTTTTTTTTTTTTTTTTTTTACCTCAGTATCATAGGTTGGATTGTAGTCATTATAACCAGAATAAAGATCATCTTCATCTGTCTCTGGGGCCAGGTGTACATTTTGCATCATTTGTACCTATGAAAAACTGGCAGTATAAATATGTTCTTGTTATATGAAATCTTAATTGAAACAAAATATAACTACTTAACAACATCCTGGTCAAATTTACTGCTACATATTTTTATGACAAAATTTTTTTCATATCAAATTCTGAAAACCAGGTGTCAAAACATTCATTCATTGCTCCCATTTCAAATTTATCCCACACTTTTTACATTAAAAAGACAGTGACAAGCGTGAGAGAAGTACAGTTGGTTGCCCTTATTTTCAAAGAGCTTAGTATCAAATGCAGAAGAAGGTATGTTAATTACAAAGCAATGCAGAAACCACTATACACCCACCATAATGGTTAAATTTAAAAAACCAAAAACACAAAAGGTCAGCAGAGATGGAGTAATCTAAATAGTCATACATTGTTATCAGGGTGTACCATAGTACAAATTTGGGGGAAAAAAATCTGGCAGTTTCATAAAATTAACATTTATTTCTTATGACTCAGCAACTCCACTCCAAGTATTTACCTGAGAGAAATAAAAACATTGGTCTACAAAAATGCCAAAAACTAGAAATGGACCAGGTGCCTATCAACAGAATGGATAAGCCAATGTACCATATTTATGCAACCAAGTATTACTCAGCAATAAAAAAATAGTGCACTAATGACATATAATATGGAAGAATTATGTTGAGTGAAATAAGCCTCACAAAACTGTACCTTATGGGTTGTTTTGTTGATTTAAAATTCTAGGACAGGCAAAACTATTGTGGAAAACAATCAGAAGAGTGGTTGATTTTTAGGCATTGAGATTAGAGACTGAATGAAAAAGTGCATGATTATATAATTTTCTAGGGTGACAAATATTCTATATCCTGACGGGTTTGGGTTATACTGGTATAGATACTTGTAAAAACTCAACAGATGCATACTTGAAATTTTTCTTTTCATTGTACAGTTTTTCTTGAAAGAAAAAAACTGTAAATAAATATCAAACTATAATATGCCTACCTAAGTATTTAAGGGAAAGCTTAAGATCTATAATTTAGTTTGATGTGCATAAAAAAGATGCCCCATAAAAAGGGGCGCCTGGGTGGCTCAGTCATTAACTGTCTGCCTTGGGCTCAGGTCATGATCCTAGGATTCTGGGATCAAGCCTCATACTGGGCTCCCTGCTGGGAAGGAAGCCTGCTTCTACCATTTCCCCTGCTTGTGTTCCCTCTCTCACTGTCTCTCACTCTGTCAAACAAATAAAATCTTTAAAATTTTTTTAAAAAATAACATGGATAAATACATAGGTCTGTGATAAAGCAAGTATAGAAAAATGTTAATTGTAGAATCTATGGGGCAGGTATGACATTCCCTGTAAAATTCTTTAAGCTTTACTATACATTTGAAAATTTCCGTAATAAAATGTTGAGGAAAAAATGCAAGACAGAATAAAACAGATGTCAGAGAAAAGTAACATAAAAAGTGTGTTGTGGGGGTACCTGGGTGGCTTAGTGGGTTAAGCCTCTGCCTTCAGCTCAGGTCATGATCTCAGGGTCCTGGGATCTAGCCCTGCATCAGCTCTCTGCTCAGCAGGGAGCCTGCTTCCCCTCCTCTCTCTCTCTCTCTCTCTCTCACTCTCTCTCTGCCTGCTCTCTGCCTACTTATGATCTCTGTACAATAAATAAATAAAATTTTTAAAAAGAAAAAGTGGGGGGAAAATATAATTACTGTATACATATACTCTAGTAAATGCTGCAATTACTAGAGAATTTGGGAAGAATTTTTGGATAAGTAATCATTCAAACTGAGAAATATTTTAGACAGTTTGGGGGAGGGGGCAGGACAGTTACCCAAGAAATGTAGTATTGAACTACTTTATCTTAAATTCCATATTTTCTTTACAGCTTGTACAATTTTAAGTGTGCCAGTAAATTCAGACAAAAATTTCAGCTTTATCTTATTGCTCAGGATAATGCCAAACCTATGTGGCTACTTGTAACCTTTAAAAAAAAGTTATGTGAAATATAAAATTATTAATTTTTTGTATAATTCACATACCACAAAATTTACTTTAAAGGTGTACAATTTGGTGGTTTTTAGTATATTCACAACGTTCTGCATTTACCACCACTATCTAATTCCAGAACACTCTCATCACTCCAAAAGAAATCTAGGACCCTTTTGGTAACTACTCTCTGTTTAGTAACTACTCGCCATTCCTCCCTCCACTCAGCCTATGGCACTAATCTACTTTGTCTCTATGGATTTGCCAATTCTGGATATTTCATATGGAATCATCAAATATGTAGTCTTTTATGCCTGGCTTCTTTCACTTAGTATAATGTTTTCAAGGTGTGTCTATGCTGTAGCATACACCAGTACTTCATTCCTTTTTGTGGTTGAGTAATATTTTATCTATTTATTAGTTAACTGACATTTGCACTGTTTCCCTTTAAAGTTATTATGAATAATACTGCTATGAACATTTGTGTGAGTTTAGTGTGGACATAAATTTTCAATTCTATTGAGTGTATACCTAGGAATGGTATTGTTGGGTCACGTGGCAACTCTACGTTTAATTCTTGGAGAAGCTGCTGGACTCCAAAGGGGCTGCACATTTTACATTCCACCAGCAATGTACAAAGGTTCCAATTTCTCCATGTCCTAGCCAACACTTGTTATTGCTGCTTTTTGATTATTTCCATTCTAATGGGTATATAATGGTATCTTTGTGGTTTTGATTTGCACTTCCTTGGAGACAAATGATGTTTTGCATCTTTTCGTACACTTATGGACCATATCTCTTTGGATAAACTTTGCTCAGATGCTTTGCCCATTTTTAAAAATTGAGTTATTTGTCTTATCTGATTTACAAAAATTTTTTATATATTCTGGATACTAGACCTTATCAGATCGATTTGCAAATATTTTTATCCCATTGTATGTGCTGTCCTTTCATTTTCTTGATAGTACCCTTTGAAGTGTCCTTTGAATTTTGATCATGTATAGCTTCTCCATTTTTTCCTTGGTTGCTTATGCTTTTGGTGTTGCATCTAAAACAAACAACAACAACAAAAAAAAAACCACTGCCTAATCCCAGATCAAGAAGATTTACATCTATTTTATTTTAAGAGCTTTATGGCTTTAGCTCTTATACTTAGGTCTTTTGAGTTAATCTTTCTTTAGAGATGAAAACTATGAGAGAAAACGGCAATCAGATAGAAATGCTCATTCCAAACACCATCAAAAGTACTAAAAGTAGTAAGAATACAAACTCCCAGTAATAAAATAAGTAAGTCATGAGAATGTACGTTATAGTATAGAGACCATAATATGGTAATAACTTTGGTGACGGATGGTAACTACATTTATTGTGGTGATCATTCTGTGATGTATATAAATTTCAAAACACTATGTTGCACAGCTGAAATGTGTATGTCAATTATACTTCAAGAAATAAAAATTTGAAAAATAAAAGTCATTGGTATAAGAGAAAATATTTTAACTTAGAAGCTTTAGCTCAGAGAATATTAAACCAGTGGTTCTCAAAGTTTAGAATGCATGGAAATCTAAGGGCCTGTTAAAATACAGATTGTTACTCCCTCACCAGCAGAGTTTATGATTCATTAAGTCCTGGGTGAGAGTCATCACCATCCCCTCTATTCCTTACAGTGTGCATTTCTGATACAAGTTCCCAAGTGGTGTTGATGATGCTGATATGAGAACCACACCTTGAGAACTTTCTGATTATGAGCGCCATTTCGGTCAGTTCAACTTACTTGCATATCGTGAAGAAAAGCAACTTTTAGAACTAGAGAAATACCCTTCTCCCTGGGTTACAACCCCAATGTAATTAGCTTACATCTGGGCCTTCTGCACAGACATCTATTGAGCAATTTAATCTTAGAAATGTGGAAAGTGAGGCCAGGAAAGGTGAAGTACAGGTGGCAGAGCAAATACTACAACTTCAGTTCTCTGGATTCCCTAAGGGTTCAAAAGTAGTTCTCACAAATCATTAGCGTTGAAGCAATCTGGGGATAACACTACTTCAACATAAATTAAATGTCAGTAACAACTTTTTAAAAAATGCAAAAGTTTATTTTCTTTTTCAAGATTTTATTTTTTTATTTGACAGAGAGCGATCACAAGTAGGCAGAGAGGCAAGCAGAGAGAGAGAGAGAGAGGAGGAGGAGGAAGCAGGCTCCCTGCCCAGCAGAGAGCCCGATGCGGGGCTCGATCCCAGGACTCTGGGATCATGACCCGAGCTGAAGGCAGAGACTTTAACTCACTGAGCCACCCAGGTGCCCCAGTCTGTCTGTTTTTGAATGACACACTCCCACTAGTCAGTGGGATAGTTGGATAGTCTACCACCAAGATGTCTATTGTAGTTCCTCAAGAGGTCACAAGCAGAAAATCCACTTGGTAAAAGGAAAAGTGGGATTTTAGCCCTAGAAAGAATCTTGGAAAAACAATACTTCAAGTCTTTGGAAATTTGTTTCATCCTTGTGAGGCTAAGTACAGACTTATGCCTTCTTTTGTGTCCTCTCCTATTTCACGTATTAAACATTTTATAAAAAATTTCAAATAGTCTGGGGCGCCTGGGTGGCTCAGATCATGGTCTCAGGGTCCTAGGATTGAGCCCCACATCAGGCTTTCTGCTCAGCAGGGAGCCTGCTTCCCGCCCCTCCCTCTCTGCCTGCGGCTTGCCTACTTGTGATCTCTATATATACAATAAATAAAATCTTTTACAATTTTTTTCAAAGTTTTAAATAACACACAAAAATAAAGACGAATATTCAGTGTATCTCCTATAAAATTCCAGAGGTGGTGGAAAGGTCTAATCTGGGTTCGAATTTCCCGGTTGTAGGGTGACTGATTTGGTACCGCCGCCAGGTGCAGAGCAGCACCGCCCAAAGCTGCTTAGAGGAGTAACGCAAACTCGGGGAAGCAACGCCCGCGCTTGAGAGTGACAGACGTGGGGCCTGCAGGCCGCGTCCAGCCGCAGGCGGGAAGGAAGGAAGTGCCGCTGGCAGCCTGGGCCCCTCCGCAAATCAAACCCCCGCCCCGAGCGGCGCGCGAGGGACCCGCGCGGGGGCGTGCCGCCAGGTGCCCGGCCTCGGGCCCGCCACCCGCCGCGGGCCCGCCCGCGCCGGCCAGAGGCGCTCCTTGCCCCCGGGCCCTTCTCCTACCTCCCAGCGAGGGGGAGCAGAGCGACCGTGAGTCTAGCGGGGTACGACGCGTTTTTCTCGAGAAATCTACCAAGAGCACGCGTAGGCCAGAGCGCGGCGCCCAAGTCGTTGCCACGCGCGGAATCCAAGGAAGCGGCTCCCACAGTCCTCCGCGCCAGAGCGGGGGCGGGGGAGAAGGGGGAGAGGCGAGGCGAGGCGAGGCGGGCGGGGTGGAGAGAAAGGGGGGGGGGGGCGGGAAGGGAGGGGGGCGGGGGGGGGGCGTGGCGGCCCAGAGCTGGATGCGAGTGGAGGCCGGGGCGACCCGTGCATGGTGGGAGCAGGATGGGGGTACTCAGTGAGCGGATTCTATTTAGAGCGCGAAGGGGAAAAAACCAACAGTTTATAAATCTTGATGAAATCAGTCAGGATTACCCGGGGATGATACTAGCTTATTCTTAAGTATCTCTTGTAGCCATCACTCACTGCCCCCTTGGGTCACCCTGTGAAGTTGCTCCGCTGTGCCTGCTTCTTCCCTCCTTCCTCATGTCTAGGTGTTCCCACAGGCACCCTGTGTACACCTTATCCAAGCTCTTGTTGTATTTTCGTCTGGTGAGTGTCTTAAAGGGCAGGAACTGAAATTTTGTGTCCCAAGCACCTAGAACCAGGTTCATACTAAAAATAAATGCACAGGATGAATGAGAAATGCATAATTTCTGTTTAATGTTTAATATTAAGGTTTGCTTTAGATTTTGAAGGTTAATTGGAGTCAGGAAGGGAGGTCTAGACACCAGCAATTACTGAATTTCAAACATTAAGTACATGTTGGGAGACAGTTTTTTAAAATACGTTATATGTATGTCAATGTAATATTTTAATTATCATATTAACAAGGTTATCTTGAGGGGGAAAATGACACATAGTAAAGAGGGACAATTTTTTATGAATCTCTGGACTAATGTGGTTAATTTAATGAGTCAGCTGGACTAGCCCACAGTACCTACTTTTTTTGTCAAACACTACTACAGATGTTGCTGTGAGGATTTTTAAAGACACAGATAACAATTAGAACAGTAGACTTTGAATACGGCTGATTACCTTCCATCATGTAGGTGGGCCTCATCCAATCAGTTAAAAGACTTATGGGAAAAGACCAATGTCTCTGGAGGGAAAGAGTATTCTGCCTCCAGGCTGCCTTCAGACCCCAGCTGCCACATCAACCCTTCCCTAGGTCTCCAGCCTGCTATCCTGCCTTGCAGATTTTGGACTTGGAAGTTTCACAATTGCATGAGCCAATTCTTTAAAATAAATCTCATTAAATATATTATTTTGGTCCTCTTTCCATGGAGAACTCTGACCAATATAGGGAACAGCTTTGGATGATTGGCATAGCTGTCTCGCACCGTACAAAAGGCAGGTTTGTTGCTATCCAGTATGTAAAAGATAGCGTCTCCCTCTGAAGCAAAGCCTAGCCAGTTTGGCCTGCAGTTCATTATAAAAGATTAAAGTTTCCTAAGTTCAGGGTTCTTCAGCTGTGACACAAACCTGTTGCATGTGCAGCATCCACCTGGCCTACCATCATGGGACTTGGGGAGGTAAGGAGAACTGAAAGGAATATGAAGCTCAGGCTGCTTGCTGTGCTTTGAAGAACAAAGTCCTTTGGTTCAGGTACTTTCTGGCAGCATTTATGAAACTGTGTTAGATTGGAAAGAGGGTAAACTCACACAATTTTTGACAGTATCTAGCTATGATGTCGGGCTGAAAGCATATGTTTATTACATATTTGTTGAATTAGAGAGCACCGTACAGCTCTTCTCTCAAGTTCTTGCACTTCAATATATTAGACAATTTTTGTTATAATTTTAGGTCTTCAGGCCTAAATTTCTATGAATTTCTAGCTCTATAACTCTATAGAATTATCTACAGCTCTAAAATTCTATACATTTCTAGCTTTCTCAAAAAAAATAAAAATTACTGAGCCTGGGTGGCTCAGTGGGTTAAGCCTCTGTCTTTGGCTCAGGTCATGATCTCAGGGTCCTGGGATCAAGCCCCACATCAGGCTCTCTGCACGGCAGGGAGACTGCTTCCCCCTCTCTCTCTGCCTGATGCTCTGCTTACTTGTGATCTCTCTGTCTCTCTCCGTCAAATAAATAAAATCTTTAAAAAAAATTTACTGGAAACAAATTTAAGTTCCTTTATACTTGATTGCTCTTTAAGCATGGTATGACCTAACCAGAGAGGGGTCAATCATCTCCTTCACTTAAAATATTGTTATGTAGCTATCACTTACTGAACATACACTCATATTGCTGGACAAAATGTTGGGGTCACAAAGCTTGTATTTCTCAAAAACTCCACAGAAAGCAGAGGTTTTTATTTTTTGTTGTTGTAGACTATACCTTAGTGCCTAGGGAAGTGCCTGAAAATAGTTGACTCTCAACTATTTATTGAATAAATTGGCAGGGCTTGTAATTAATTACATATAGAGGCAGGGGTGAATGAGAAGCAGAAAGCATGAATCTTACATTTAGTGCAAACAATGGGGGAAATGATCTAGCACTACTAATTAATATGGAGATTTGAGAGAAAAGAAGTTTTACATTTTGAATATGAACATGTTGAGTTTCAGATGTCTTTAAGATGTGCAAATAGAGATGTTTGAGTAGGCAACCATATATAAAGATGTAAAGCTCAGAGAAGAGATTCCATCTGGAGATATACATTTGGAATTCACAGTCTCTCAAAAATTGATGGAGTTGGAGCCTGGGAGTGCATGAGGTTGTTATTGGAGAGGAAGGTGTGGAGGTCTGAGAAAAGAGAGCTTAGAACTTGGCCTCAGAAATTCATAATTTAAAGATTTTGATCAACAATAGCCAAACTATGGAAAGAGCAGAAATGTCCATTGGCTGATAAACAGATCAAGAAGATGGGGTATATATACATAATGGAATATTACTCAGCCATCAGAAAGAATGAAGTTTTGACATTTGCAACAACATAGATGGAGCTAGAGTGTATTATGCTAAGCAAAATAAGTCAGAGAAAGACAAATACCATATGATTTCACTCATATTTAGAATTTTTTTTTAAAGATTTTATTTATTTATCTGACAGAGAGAGATCACAAGTAGGCAGAGAGGCAGGCAGAGAGAGAGAGAGAGAGGAGGAAGCAGGCTCCCTGCTGAGCAGAGAGCCTGATGCGGGACTCGATCCCAGGACCCTGAGATCATGACCTGAGCTGAAGGCAGCGGCTTAACCCACTGAGCCACCCAGGCGCCCCTCATATTTAGAATTTTTAAAAGATTTTATTTATTTATTTGACAGAGAGAGAGGTCACAAGTAGGCAGGCAGAGAGAGAGGGGGAAGCAGGCTCCCTGCAGAACAGGGGGAGCCTGATGTGGGGCCTGATCCCAGGACCCTGAAATCATGACCTGAGCCGAAGGCAGAGGCTTAACCCACTGAGCCACCCAGGGGCCCCTCTCATATGTAGAATTTAAGAAACAAAACAGATGAACGAACAGAAAGGGGGGAAATAAAAGAAAAAGAAAAAAAAACATAAGAGACTCTTAACAATAGAGAAGGGTTGAGGGGGGGACGTGGGTGGGGGTGGGATAAATGGGTGATGAGTATTAAGGAGGGCACTTGTACGATGAGGACTCTCATGGTCCCATTTTGTCCACTGATCTTCACTAGGTACAGACATAAAAAAAGGCAATGGTCGTGCTCGCTTTGGCAGCACATATACTAAAAAAAAAAGGCAATGGTAGGATTCATCCAGGGTTAGAATTTGTTAGGCAATTGCAAAGAAAGGGCAGAGGGGAAAAATGAGTTTTAACAGTAGACATAAAAAATTTAATATAATTAAAGGGGAACTGAACTAAAGGGAGCTAATGAATAGGAGGAAAGTAGAGTAGTCAGGTTAGAAGTGCTGATGAGGTTGGAGGAACAATTGCAGTAGGGTTACTTCAACAGATTGGAGAGTAGGCTTTCTGAATGAGTGATGATGGAAGTAGTGCAGTTTTGAAATGGTAACAAGGTCCAGGATTTGATGATGGGTGTGATCGGGAGGAAGCCATTTGGGATTCAGAGTCCAGAGTTGAGGTCACTGGAATAAAGTATACTGAGTCAGGTGGAGAGGGGAAGCAAGGAGAAAGTCGGAAGAGGTTGAATAAAGGTTTACCAGATGGCTTGAGATTCACAGCCACAGAAGGGTTGCAAGAGGGTGAGGAATTGGTGCTCTGGAAGTCATATGGGGAAGCCAAGGAGAACCTCCTAACCCTGCTTCCTGACGCTGGGATCCCTGAGCAATGAGAGAGTAACCTAAGAGGGCTTCATGGGAAGCATTGTCCTTGGAGGACAGCCAGTTTTCCCCATAAAAGAGCAGAGAGATGAGAGAATACTGGGAAAAGAGTTTGAAGATGTGGGGATACCACCAACACTGGACAAAATTTCCGGTGGACGTGGGGAAGTATTGGGCCAGGTTATGGCTTCTGACACGAATGACTTGCTCTCTGGGTAGTGATCAAGGACAATAGGGATGTGGGAGGGAATGGCTTTAGTCTGGACGCTCTCTGGGAGGGGATGGGCACTAGGTTAGGTAGTCCTAACAGAATTGTGCTGAAACTGGAAGAGACGTAGAGTGTTCCCTTTCTTCGTGGCCAGCTATTGATGGGAGTGGCAGGTCATCAGCAGTGGTGGGCACCCAAGAACAAGTGGGCACCAGCCTCGTGGACATTTATTCAGTGGAAGGTGGTTGAGGATGGATATGTTCAGTCTGGTTTTTGGCATTGACTTGATGCTCTTGCAATACTGCTAAAGGTCTCTGTTGTCTGTCAGTCATCAGTTATTCTGTCTACCCTGCTACATTTCTCTCCAGTCATTCCTCTTCTCTCCATCTCCCTAATACCTAGGGCTTCTGGACAATCATCCTTTCTGGTCTGTCTGGTTACCATAACTTCCTAATTTTTCTCACTGCTTCCTCTTTACTCTTCTATATTGCTCTTGTTCAATTTATTGTCACACCGTAGCCAAAGTGATCATCCTTAGGTGAAAAGCTGATCACAGTATTCCCTGTTTAGAACCTACTGGTGCCCTCTCTCCCCACTCTGCCTTGACTTCTGGACAAAGTCTAAACTCGTAACATGACTTATAAGGCCCTTCACAGTCCCTTCACAGGATTCTTGTCTGCAGCCAAGAAAAACCAATTCATTCTAGCTTAAGCAGAAAAGGAATTTTTTAGGAAGATATCAGGTAACTTACAGAATTGTTAGAGAGGCTAAGGAATAAGGCTTGGAAAAACAAAAGAAACCCAGGAACGTAAGGCACAGACAAAATCAGATCAGAGGAACAAGCTGCCTGACTTATAGAGAGCAACCCCTTAAGTTTGCTCAAGACTGAGGGAGTTCCCAGGATGTGGGTTTTTCAGTTACAAAATCAGGAAAATCCTGGGCAAACCAGGGCAAGTAGGTCACCTTACTTAGTCTATTGCTGTAGTCATCTGTCATCTTTTTTTTTGTTGTTTTTTTAGAGATTTTATTTATTTGAGAGAGGGACAGTGAGCAAGAGAGAGAGCACAAGCCAGGGAGGAGAGGCAGAGGGAGAAGCAGAACCCCCTGCTGAGCAGGGAGCCTGATGTGGGGCTTCATACCAGGTCCCTGGGATCATGACCTGAGCCAAAGGCAGATGCTTAACCAACTGAGCCACCCAGGTGCCCTGGCATCTGTCATCTTGATACCTTAATACTTGCCCTCCACTTGATTCCTGCCATCTTGTCATTGGACACTTGATGTCACATAGCTATATTCTGTTGTTACTGGCACGTTTTGCCTTACCACTGGACATTGGATTCTAGGCACCGTGAACCATTTCTAACCATCCTGCCCTTCATTTTCCTCCATCCGTAATCAGAGTCCCCAATGGGAACATGAGCTAACTGGCTTTAGGTCAGTATATCTTGTTCTGAGAGCTCAGAGACAGGGTATCTGCTCCCTCTGAGCTTCCTTCTTCTGATTTTGGGATTTTCCTAAAATGGGAAGGGTGTTTAGATCTTAGACAGCCAGAAGTGACTAATGTCCATGACATCTCCTTTTTTTTTTTTTTTTTGCCCTCCTGACTTGCATATTATGCCCCAGGCTATACTTCATTTCTTTCAAGACACTGGAAAGTATCATGATCTCTCTCACCTCTAGGCCTTTACACAGCTGTTTTGTTTTTTTCTTTTTCTTTTTCTTTTCTTTTTTTTAAATATTTTATTTATTTATCTGAGAGAGAGAAAGAGAGACAGAGCATGAGCAAGGGTAAGGGCAGAGGAAGAGGGAGTAGCAGGGTCCTCACTGAGCAGGGAGCCAAACATGGGGCTTGATCCTGAGTTCATGACTTGAGCTGAAGGCAGATGTTTAACTGACTGAGCCACCCAAGCACCCGTTTTTGTTTTGTTTTGTTTTCTAAAATGGACTTTCTACAGTCCTCTTAACCCAAGCCACCCTTTTCTCCAGGATGCCTTTCCTAATCCTGGTGTATTAGTTTGCTAGGGCTGCCAAAACAAAATACCCCAGCCCAAGTGGTTCAAACAACAGAAATTTATTTTCTCAGAGTTCTGGATGTTGGAAGCCCATGATCCAGGCATCTGCAGGGTTTGTTTCTGCTGGGTCTCTCTCCTTCGTTTGCAGCAGTGCCTCCTTGCTGCTGCTTCCTATGGTTGTCCCTCTGCACATGGCACCCCTGTGTGTCTTAATACCTTCTTGTAAGGACACCAGTCAGATTAGACTAAGACCCATCTTAATGCACTCGTTTTAATCTAATAACCCCCCCTTTTAAAAAAAATATGGATCGATTCATGAATTTGCATGTCAACCTTGGGCAGGGGCCATGCTAATCTTCTCTGTATCATTCCGATTTTAATATATGTGTTGCTGAAGTGAGCACTAACCAAAGACTGTCACATTCTGAGATACTAGGGGTCAGGGCTTCGACTTAGGAATTTGCAGGGGACACAGTTCAGACCCTAACAGCTGGTTAAGGTTAGGCCCTGTGTATGCCTGTATGTTGATCTTCCACTATGAGTGCACATAACACAGTTTTATAGTTTACTACCTATGTGTAAAAGTTTGCCCAAGTCAACCTCATACATCTGTGCACCCTTGGATTTCCAACCCAGTACAACAAAACTTTTTTTTATCTGATAAAAGACAATTGGGGCACTGTGTAACCTTTCACCTATTCTTCCCAGAAAAATACCATGAAATGCCGTCATTGCTTGTGGAATATTTAAAATTACCATGATTCTTTTCTACCTTAAAAGTTAAAAGCAAATTAGCCTTGAAAATGCAGGTGAAAAATTTTCCCTTCATTTTTCCAATAACAGACCAGTTCTTTCCTAAGGTTAATGACCCGACCAGTCAAACATATTATCCCTTTCAAATTTAGTAGGAAGATAATCACCAGTCAGTACTTTGAAACTATGATCATGGAAGTTCCAGATCCTGTTGATCTTTTGTTTGTGTGACATAGTGGCAAGCTATACTCCTACCTGGATGTTCTATCAGGGGCTCACTTTGTGTTGAAAAGTGCAAGAAAGAGTGAGTAGGCTCAATTTTACATATTCTGCATCAAACGTACTGTACTTTCTCCCTTTAGAGACACTTAAATGAGGAAAAACACCTTTTTTTCCCCCCAACTGGCACCAATCAAGTCTGGAGAAATCATCCTCATGGACTTTGGGAAGGATCTTTAGATGCTAAACTGTAGATAGACCCTGTACTCACAGTTTAAATAGATATCACACTTTGTGCTGGGACTTGTAAGATTTCTTACTTGTGAGTTACAAATTAACTTTAGCCTCCTGATAATTCCAATTTGTTCTAAAATAAATGGACATTGGACTGTAAATTACCAAATGAAAGAGTCCCATTCCATTCACAACATAAACACTATAGTCATTAACAAGTTGAAATTAATATGTAATACAAAAGAGGCAGGAGGTATTTCAAGTTGTACCCACACTATCACATGCCTCAAGGGTAGCGTCTGAAATAAACAAAGCACAGTTTAACCCAAGATTCTAATTTATAACTAGGGAGTGCTCATTAAAGTCCAACCATTAATTTTATAGTATATTCTTTGCCAAAGAAGAATTAGCCCAATGACTGAACATTATCATGATTTATGACTTTTCAAGTTTGAAAAGGCAAACTCTTGGTCTTCTAAAGGTAAAGTAAACCAACTCAAAGGCACATATAAAAATAACATGAATGAGGGGCGCCTGGGTGGCTCAGTGGGTTAAGCATCTGCTTTCAGCTCAAATCATGATTCCAGGGTCCTGGGCTCCTTGAGCCCAGGTCTAGCTTCCTGCTCAGTAGGAAATCTGGTTCTCCCTTCCTCTGCCCCTCCCCCCACTCTGCATGCCTGGTGCTCTTTCTTTCTCTCAAATAAATAAATAATAAATAACATCTTAAAAAAAATAAAATTGATGACATTGGCTACATATCATACTAGTATGCTAGTCATATAGGCAGTACAAAGCACTTGGTTGCTTTTGCCTCTTTCCCTTTTGATTTCCTCTCTCTCATCCTGGATCATTGTTTCCACTTTAAATCTAGCTCTAAAATCTTATTACTACCCCAAATTCTTAATGTAGACAACAAAAAAATAGCCTGATAATTGAGTTGATTGGTGTAAATCTTTAGAATTATCCATATTTTATCATAACTTTTCAATTTTCTTTTGGATTTTTCATCCAAAATTGAGTTTTTCAGTTAAAAAAAAAAAGCATTACTTAACTGGAGATTTTAGAGGGATATGTAACAGTTGTGTCAAGTTTAGCACTTTCTAGGTATAAGCACAAACTCAGTTTCTATTCTTATTAATTTTGCCATGATTTTGCAGGTATTTACTCCATCTGCAGTCAAACCCCTCCATTTCCTGGATCTCACCTGCCTTTCTAACATTATTTTCTTCTGTTAAGGAGAAATAATGATTCTGGAAGCAAAGATGAAGTACTGAGGGAAGATTTACTGTCAAACAAGGAACCTGATCCAGATCAAAAGTTGGACACCAGGGATGAGACTCTGTGACCTGGGTCTCAGGAAAGCAGAGTGTCTGAGGTCTGCAAATATCCAGGCTCTTTGGTTAGACATTCTGAAAGCATATTTCTGTGTTTTGTCAGAAGGCAGTCTCTCCTATGGGTGGGAAGGGCTTGTATTAGGGTAGTGGAGCCTCAGTTGTCCTTGCTGATTCAGGATTATGAAATCCCAGCTGTCATTATAAAAGAAATCAAGTCTGCATTGCCTCCTACCCCTCAGGTGATATCATCATCATCATCACTGATAGATAGTACGATTATAAACTTCTGGCAATGGGGGCCATGTCTTGTATTTCTTGGCATTCTCCATGGATGTGTAGAATAAATTTTATTTTGGTCTTAGCTTTTTCAACTATAAAAAGAATATTGGAAGGTTTTTAGAAATACTCAAAAAATTTTACTTGTAAGGGATTGCAGACAACTTCAACAAAATTTCTGGACCTGAACATTCTTTTTTTTATTTTTAAAGATTTTATTTCTTTATTTGACAGAGAGAGATTACATGTAGGCAGAGAGGCAGGCAGAGAGAGAGAGGAGGAAGCAGGCTCCCTGCTAAGCAGAGAGCCCAATGTGGGACTCGATCCCAGAACTCTGGGATCATGACCTGAGCTAAAGGCAGCGGCTTAACCCACTGAGCCACCCAGGCGCCCCATGAACATTCTTTAAGCCAATCCATAAAGCTTGCTTATACTGAGTCCAAACTACATGTAGTAATTCAAGTTCAGTTATATTGATTATAATAGCACTAGCCATAACATCAGTGATTTATAATTATTATATAATATTTGTTAATAATATAATTATGTGTAAGAATTACATAACCACATAGGATGGTTATATAATTATAATACCAATGATTTATATCATGTAATTTTATGATATAAAATTAATCAATTTAATAATTAAAGCATATTTATGCTTAGTCCAAATTATATTTAATAATTTGACATCTTTCCTCCAAATTTATCCCCATCTTACCAGAAAGTCTATGACTCGGGGAATCTTCTTTTAGCATAGAGTTGCTCCCTATTCTTTTTATCACAAGGTTAAGAAAACAGAAGATAAAGACTATGACTTCTTTTCATAAGCAAAAATACTATTTTTTTAAAGATTTTATTTATTTATTTGACAGAAAGATCACAAGTAGGCAGAGAGGCAGGCAGAGAGAGAGGGGGAAGCAGGCTCCCCGCCAAGCAGAGAGCCCAATGCAGGGCCCTATCCCAGAACCCCGGGACCATGATCTGAGCTGAAGGCACAGGCCCAACCAACTGAGCCACCCAGGTGCCCCCAAAATACTATTTTTAATCCTAATTTGAAAGGGAAGTACCAAGAAAAGGTAAAGGCAATTCAGTATTTTTTTCGGCTTACTGCTTGGTTTCTGCAAAATTTCATGGACCTCTTTCCTTCTCAGATACACTGTACTTCTCAAATACATTATGCCAGGAGTATGCAGGAAACTGATGAATTTTTTTTTGAAGCATCAATTTTACTAGAATATGTTTGGGGGGAAAGTGTATATAATTGAAATTGGTAAAGAAATTCAAATATTTATTATTTTTATTGAGGTATAATTGCAAAATATTATATAGTTGGCCCTTAAACAACATGTGTTTGAACTGTGCAGGTCCACTTATAAGTGGATTTTTTTCAATAAAGTACAATACAGTACTTTAAATGTATTTTCTCTTTCTTCTTGTATTTTTTATCGGTGGGTAGGGGCAGAGGGAGAGAGAGAATCTTAAGTAAGCTCTATGCTTGGCATGAAGCCTGATTCAGGGCTCGATTTCACAATCTTGAGATCATGACCCGAGCCCAAATCAAGAATCAGACACTTAACTGACTGAGTCACCCAAGGCACCCCTATTTTCTCTTTCTTATGATTTTCTTAATAGCATTTTCTTTTCTGTAGCTTATTTATTATAAGAGTATGTATATAATACATATGCTTTCCAAAATATGTAGCTAATTGACTTTATATTATTAGTATGCTTCCAGTCAACAGTAGGCTGTTAGTAGCAGGGAGCCTGCTTTAGGGCTCCATCCCAGGACCCCAGGATCAGGACCTGTGCCTAAGGCAGAAGCTTAAATGACTGAGACACCCAGCAGCCCCAAAATCAGATTGCTTCTTTGCTATTGAGTTGTATGAGTTCTTTATATATTTTGGCTATTAACCCCTTCAGATATATCATTTACAAATATTTTCTCCCATTCAGGAGGTTGCCTTTTTATTTCGTTGATGTTTTCCTTTGTTGTGTAGAAGCATTTTAGTTTGACATAGTTTCTTTTTGCCTTTCTTGTCTTTGTTTTTGGTGTCAAATCCAAAAGATCATCACCAAGATGTATGTCAAGGAGCTTACGAGCTCTGTTTAGAATTTTAGAATTGCTTGTTCTAGTTCTGTGAAAAATGTCATTGGAATTTTGGAAAGAATTACATTAAATCTGTCAATTGCTTTGGGTGGTATGGACATTTTAACAATGTTAATTTTTCCAATCCATGAACATGAAATATCTTTCCATTTATTTGTGTCTTCCTAAATTTCTTTCATCAATGTCTTAAAGTTTCTGTGTACAGTGTACACCTCCCTGGTTAAGTTTATTCTTAGACATTTTTTTTGGTGCAATTATAAATGGAATTGTTCTCTTAATTTCTCTTTCTGATAGTTTGTTATTACTGTACAGAAGCCCAACTGGTTTCTGTATAACTTGCAACTTTACTGAATTCTTTTATTCTTTTATTAGTTCTAACATTTTTTTGATAGTCATTACAGTTTTCTATAAATAGTATCAAGTCATCTGCAAATAGTGACAGGTTTACTTCTTCCTTCCAATTTGGATGCCTTTTTTTTTTCTTTGTCTTGCATAATTGCCCTGACTTTCCAATACTATATTGAATAAAAGCAACAAGAGTGGGTAAGCTTGTCTTGTTCCTGATCTTAAGAGAAAGAACTTTAAGCTTTTCACCATTAAGTATAATGATATCTGTGGGCTTGTCACATATGGCCTTTATTATATTAAAGTACTTTCCTACTATACCTGCTTTATTGAGAGTTTCTATTATAAATTGCTGGTAAGTTTCGTCAAATGCTTTTTCTGCAGCTAGTGAGATAGTCATATGATTTTATGCTTTATTTTGTTATGTTGTGTGGAATGTTGATTGATTGAATTATCTTTGCAACTCTGGAATAAATTCCACCTGATTATGTTGTATGGTCCTTTATATATATATTATTGAATTTAGTTTGCTAATATTGTTGAAGATTAGGGGATCCCTGTTCATCAGAAATATTGGCCTGCAGTTTTTCTTGTGGCATCCTTGTCTGGTTTTGGTATCAGGGTAATGTTATCTTTGTAAAATGATTTTGGGTGTGCTTTCCAATTTTTTTTTTTTTTGGAAGAGTTTGAAAAGGATTGGTTTTGGGTGCCTGGTGGCTCAGTTGGTTAAGCATCTGCTTTTGGCTCAGGTCACAGTCCCAGGGTCCTGGGATCGAATACCGTGGTGAGCTCCCTGCTCAG
This sequence comes from Mustela nigripes, assembly GCF_022355385.1. Taxonomy (NCBI): domain Eukaryota; kingdom Metazoa; phylum Chordata; class Mammalia; order Carnivora; family Mustelidae; genus Mustela; species Mustela nigripes. Next base: position 1,843,498 of record NC_081571.1, on the reverse strand, counting down.
TGAGGAGTCTGCTTCTCCCCCTCTCTCTGCCCCTCCCTCCGCTCATGCATGCTCTCTAAAAAAAATAAATAGGATCTTTAAAAAAATTTAAAAACCCATAAAACAAAAAAAAAGGGATTGGTTTTCAATCTTCTTTGATTGATGTTTTTGTTGTGGTTACCATAAGACTTATATTTAGCAACTTAAATATATATAGATATGTATATAATTATATATGAGTTTAAGTTGATAACAATTTTGAATGCAATCTATAATTTTGAATGCAAAAATTAAAAAAAAATTTTTAATAATATCTGAACCTAAGTTGAGACTTGAACTCACTACCCTGAGATCAAGAGTACACAAGCTCTTGCAACTGAGCCAGCCAGCCACCCCTCTGCATGGTGGTGCAAAAAATATTTTACATGTTTTTATCTTGTATGTCCCTTAACTAATTATTATAGCTACAGTTATTTGTTACTATTTTTGTCTTTTAACCTTCATACTAACTTTATAGTTGAATAATCGACTACCTTCATGAATATTTGCCTTTACTTGTGAGAATTATACTTTCATATGCTTTTTTATTACTTATTAGTGCTTTTTCTCTTCAGCTTAAAGAAGTCCCTTTAATATTTCTTATAAGGCCAGCTTAGTGTTGATTAATTCCTTTAGGCTTTGTATGTATGGAAAAGTCTTTATCTCTCCTTCAATTCTGAATGACAATGTTATCACATTGAGTATTCTTGTTGGGAAATTTTTTTTCTTTTAACACTCTGAACATATTGTGCCACCATTTTCTGGCCTGCAAATTTCTGCTGAAAAATTTGCTGAAATTCTTATGGGGGCTCACTTGTGTTTAAGAAGTTTTTCTTTCACTGCTTTCAAGATTCTCTCCTTGCCTTTAACTTCTGACATTTTAATCATATTGTGCCTTGGTGTGGGTCTCTTTGAGTTCCTCTTATTTAGAGTTATCTGGGCTTTTTAGATCTGAATGTCTGTTTCTTTCCCCAAGTAAGGAAGTTTTTAGCCATTATTTTTTTCAAGAAGCTTTATCCCCCTTTCTCTCTCCTCGGCTTCTGGAACTCCTACAATGTGAGTGTCGTCTGCTTGATGACTCATTAGTCCCTTATACTATCTTTACTTTTTTTTTCATTCTTTTTTCTTTTTGCTGCTTTGATTGGGTGGGACTTTGAGTTACTGCTCCTTTATTCTACTGTTGAAGCCCCCTAGTGTATTTTTTTGGTTCTGCTACTGTATTCTTCAGTTCTGTGACTTCCATTTGGAACTTTCTTCTATTTTCTTTCTCTTCGGTGTGAAGTTCTTACTGCATTAGGACTATTATTTTGAACTCTTTATCAAGTAAAGTTCTTGTCTCTTTTTTCATTAATTTTTTTCCTGACATTTTATCTTTTTCTTCCTTTGGGACATATTTCTGTGTTTCTTCATTTTGCTTGACTTTATGCATTGGTTTCAATGAATTAGTTGAAACAACCACATCTTTCAGTCTTGATAGGTTGGGTTTGTGTAGGAACTGAACCTTGTTCGACCCTGCCCTTTTTGATCTTGGTTGCCTCTCAAACCTTTGTGACTGCCCAATAAGTCTATTATATTTTTAACAGCTCAGTACTTCAGGGTGTGCAGAGACCAGTCAGTGTCCCCACAGTGGTGGGGGATCCCAGTCAGCATATAGATTCAGGCTGATTGGATACCAGATGCTCAGGCAACAGCTTTTAGAGAATACAAGTATATATGGTTCTGTGGGACTGCACGCATAAGCCTGGCTGACTTTCAGAGCCAGCTGATCTGGGGGTGTCTCCTCGGTGGCAATTGCAAAAATTAGGATTCTGGAAGAATATATCAGCAATTTCCTGGGAGGTGTCAGTGAGCTGTGCAGAGAGAGAGTGCAACAATGGTGCCCCCTGGCCTATGTTCCCCACGAGTGCCTTTGTGGCCTCTAGATGTACACCAAACCTGAAACCTGCCCCTAAGTTCAAGGCCTCATGACTAGCAAGTAGTTTCCTTTTCACAGAAAGCCTAGGGTTATGTTTCAGTTGCTGTCTATCCAGATCCCTGGGACAAGGCTGCCAAGAATTGTGTCTCTGATTGTTAAACACCCATGGGACTCAGGAAAGGAAAGCCCCCTGGTCACCAGTGCCAGGCTATTGAGGTGTATCCCTGGGATGGCAGCCACAAAAACTAGGGCACCAGGTATAAAAACTGGGCTACTGGTTGTGTATAAGAGATTCCCTGTGAGAGATGCTGGGGCATGGCAGAGGGACAACATGAAGAAAGGGCCCACTCTCTAGGGTCTCAAGAAAGGTTACAGACAGCCCTTAAATGTGTGTTTAATTAGACACCTACCCCTCAGCTTAGCAGGCCACTTTCACAGAAAGATGGAGCTCCTGGAACTGTTTCTCACTGTGCCCTGGGGTGGTAGCTGTTTAAAATATCTTTCCCTGTGGGTTAAAGTCCTGTGGAACCTGATAGTATAAACCCACCAAAGGCTGGTGATATAGCGGTGTTCCCTGGTGGCAGTCATAAAAATCAGGGCACCAGACAAAGGTACAGACTCTTTTCTGGAATGCCAGTGAGCTGAAGAGAGGCAGATGGAGAGTGCAAAGATTATGCTCACTGGCCTTTCCTCCCCAAGAGCCCCTCTGTAGGATCCTGTAAGTGTGTCAAACCAAAAGCTTGCCCCGCTTCCAGGAGAAGCGAATAGACCTCTTCCTCAGAAAACCTGGTATGTTTCTGTCTGTTATCTGTGAAGTGCCATGAACTGTTCCCCTAATTGTAGTGGCCCTGTGGGACCCATGAACACAAGACCCCCTTGGTCTCCAGAACCAGGCGATCAGGGGCTATCCCCTGGGTGGCAGGTATTAAAAACTAGGTCATCACATGTAAAGACAGGGGCCCCTGACATGTGTAGAAGCTCTACTCTGGGAGACTCTGGTGGTCTGGGAGACTGTGAGCATGGCATCTACTGAGCAAAGGGGGGGAAAGAAAAAAAAAAAGAGGAAGAAGAAGAAAGAATAAAAAGAAAGAAAGTAGGGGAGGAGTCAAGATGGCGGAGAAGTAGCAAGCTGAGACTGCTTCAGCTAGCCGGAGATCAGCTAGATAGCTTATCTAAAGATTGCAAACACCTGAAAATCCATCGGCAGATCGAAGAGAAGAAGAACAGCAATTCTGGAAACAGAAAAACAACCACTTTCTGAAAGGTAGGACCGGCGGAGAAGTGAATCCAC
>NC_081571.1:1640099-1835274 GCF_022355385.1 Mustela nigripes | reverse complement strand
AAAAAAAAAAAAAAAAAAGAAAGAAAGTAAAGGTGACTGCCAGAATTTGCAAAGCGGAGGGACAATGTGCAAGATGGTGCCCACCAGCCTCCAGCCCTGGAGAGTATCCCAGCAGACCGCTGTTCCTCAGACTGATGTTTTACAATGAAATAAGTCTCTTTCACATAGAATCTGGGCACTTTTGTGCTGGGCCCAGGGAGGGGTGAATCTGCGGGTGGGCTCCGTAAGAGCTGCACCTTTGGGGCACCTGAGTGGCTCAGCTGGTTAAGCAACTGCCTTCAGCTTAGATTGTGAACCCCAAGTCCTATGATCAAGTCCCTCATCAGGCTCCCAGCTCTGTGGGGAGTCTGCTTCTCCCTCTGACCTTCTACCCTCTCATGCTCTCTCTTACTCTTTCTGAAATAAATAAGTAAATAAATCTTAAAAAAAAAAAAAAAAAAAGAACTGCACCTCAGTTCCCATAGCCCTGTGTATCTCATGGGGAAAGGCCCCATTTGTCTTCATGGCCAGATGTTTTGGAAATTCATCCCTGAGGTGCTGGTTTTATTTTATTTTAATTTAATTCTATTTATTTTTATTTTATTTATTTACTTCTTCCAAATTTTTATTTAAATTCAAGTTAGTTAACACATAGTGTAGTATTGGTTTCAGGAGTAGAATTTAGTGATTCATCACTTACATTATAACACCCAGTGCTCATTACAACAAGTTCCCTCCTTAATGCCCATCACCTTTCTAGCCCATTGCCCCTCCTCACCTCCAACAGCGCTGTATTCTCTATAGTTGAGTCTCTTATTGTTTTTGCCTCCTTCTCTGTTTTTATCTTATTTTTCCTTCCCTTTCCCTATGCTTATCTGTTTTTTTTCCTTAAATTCCACATACAAGTGAGATCATATGGTATTTGTCTTTCTCTGACTGACTTATTTCACTTAGCATAATATCCTCTAGCTCCATCCACTTCATTGCAAATGGCAAGATTTCATACTTTTTGATGGCTAATATTCCATTGTGTATATATACCATATCTTCTTTATCTATTCATCAGTCAATGGACACTTGGGCTCTTCCTATAATTCAGCTATTGTTGATAGTGCTGCTATAAACATTGGGGTGCATGTTTATCCAAAGGATACAAAAATCAGCATTTTTGTATCCTTTGGATAAGCATGCAGTGGTGCAATTGCTGGGTAGTAGGATAGCTCTATTTTCAACATTTTGAGGAACCTCCATGCTGTTTTCCAGAGTGGTTGCCCCAGTTTGCATTCCCACCAACAGTGTAGGAGGGTTCCCTTTTCTCCACATTCTGAGGTGCTGCTGGTTTTAAAAGTTGGGGTGCCTGATGTGGGATACAAACGGATCACTCCTCAGGGTAAAGCTCCAGGTTTTGCATTCCCTCTTAATCACAGGTTGCTGCACGGGGAGGGACTTATGAGGGTAGTTCTCAGCCTTTCCTATCCATTCAGTGTGATTTCTCTCGTTTGCCTGATGTGAAGGGGTCACTCCGCCAGTCTCTGGTTTTCTTGAAGGAAATTTTTCCATAGAGAGCTGTAGATTCAGTACGTCCATGGGAGGAGGTGAGTTCAGTATACTCCTCCCTCACCATCTTGAACCAGAACCTCAAATATTATTTCATATTAACAAAAATATGGATATATTATAGAATAGAATATAAATCATTATACATTCTTAAGAAAACACTCCAATCGCCAATGAAACATTAAATTTGGAGGAGGTGTTTTTTGTGACCCAAGGAAGAAAGTATCTTCATTCTCTGCCATTGGGGTTCTTAGGTGGAAAAAATTTGGAAATATTAGCCATAGAAAGCTGACCCTCTTGAGTTAGGGATTCTGGCTTCTATGTCCAAGCATTGCTATGAGTTGTTGTGTAATGCTTAGTAAGTCCCTTTCTTCTCTATGACTGACTCTTGTCCCATATGAAAAGAGGAGCTGGCCTTGGCCTCATCCAGCGCTAACTACTTCCAGACTCCGATCTTAGCTGACTTCTTTTCCTATGTCACAAGTTTGACTATAACTTAGCACATTATTGCCAACTAATTGGACTGATGTTCATCTTGATAGGAATTTTAACTATTGTTAAAAGGAAATTCTCAAGTGTATATGCATATCTTCCTTCAGGTTCAAAAGTAAAAATTCCCTTTTATACAAATCTCTCGCTTTTTAAAAAAAGTTTTTAATTTTTAAAATAAACATATAATGTATTATTAGCCCCAGGGGTACAGGTCTGTGAATCGCCAGGTTTACACACTTCACAGCACTCACCATAGCACATACCCTCCCCAATGTCCATAACCCAACCACCCTCTCCCTACCCATGCCACCCACCTCAGTTTGTTTTGTGATATTAAAAGTCTCTTATGGTTTGTCTCCCTCCTGATCCCATCTTGTTTCATTTACTCTTTTCCTACCCCCCAAACCCCCCACGTTGCATCTCCACTTCCTCATATCAGGGAGATCATATCAAATCTCTCACTTTTAAGAACGAGTAGAGAGGGCCCTCGATTTAAGGTAGTAAATCTGTGTTCAGGGTGATAGGTGATCACTGACTAAACAGGGGAGTGGGGCAGAGGGGAAAAAGTGGAAAAACACTGTAATAAATGTTGAAACAATTTTTATGGTTGGAAACTAGGAAAAGGTGGCCTGAAGTCCACTCTGCTGCTTATGTAGTCTCCCTTGTGTTTGGAGCAAAGGGGGGGTGGAATGGAAGGATTTCTTTAGAAAGCAGCACACTCCTGCCCTTTCATGAGTCCCAGACACTGCCCCGTTGTTGCAGCATGGCTTTCGTGCCACACCGAAGCTGATTTCTGAAAGGCCCATTGTGCAGGGTATGTGCAGAGTAAATTTCCATCACTTTGGCTTTCCTTTCCCTGTTGTCAGAAGAACTTGCTTATAAAAAGACTTCTTCCCTAGTACATAACATGTCAACTTTTTTCTACTTGCTTGAGTGGTAATTAAATCACTTTCATCATAACAGATGTGAATTTAGCTTTTCAGCTCAAAAGTAGGATCAATGAAGGCTGGAATATGTTTGGGGGGAACCCCCCCCCCCCGATAACTCTTATATGATCCAAAGAAAACTCCCACTCATTCATCATCCAAAATCACAAAAAAAGAGGAACACTCAAATAACCAAACTCTTTTAGAATATTGTGCAAAGATGTTTGATGACATGAAACAGTGAAATTAAGCACATTACACTGTCAGCATCAAATTTATTTATTTATATTTTTTTGGTAAGGGAGGAAGGGAGCGAGAGAGGGGAGGAGAGAGAATATGAGCTGAGCAAGAGAAGGGCAAAGGGAGAGGGGGAGAGAGAATCTCAAGCAGGCTCCATGTGGAGCATGGAGCCTGACTCAGGGCATGATCTCATGACCCTAATATCATGACCTGCGAAATCAAAAGTTGGATGCTTAACTGACAGAACCACACAGGCACCCCCAACATCAAATATTTTTATTGATCTGCATCAGCTATATACAGTATCTACCTATAATATTCATAGGAGTTTCATAAATGGATAAGACAGAAACAAAGCATTCCTCGCAGAGGGAAGGGTATGTCTAAGCTGCACTCTCTAATATGGTAATAGTTAGCCACAGGTAACTATTTAAGATGAAATTTAAACTAAATAAAATGAAATAAAAATAAAAATTCAGTTCTTTAGTCTCACCACATTCAAGGGCTCAATAGTCACACATAGTTGGTGACTGCTGTGTTGGAGAGTACACATACAGACTACTTCCATCATCACAGGAAGTTCAATAGCACTGGGATTAGAGAGAATAGTAAAATCACTTGATTGTACCATTTGAAAAACAGTTTTGAGTGAGCTATATTTACTTGTGAGCCCAAAGCATGGTCCAAAGAATAATAATGACCTGATAGTGGTTTCTAAAGACGTGTGAGGTAAATTCTCCTAAATACCTATAATATGGTGTGCCTGGGTGGCTCAGTATGTTAAATGTTTGCTTTTGGTTCAGGTCATGATCCCAGGGTCCTGGGATCGAGGCCCCACGTCAGGCTTCCTGCTCAGCAGGGTGTCTGCTTCTCCCTCTCCCTCTGCACCTCCTTGTGCTCTCACTCTCATTCTATCTCAAATAAATAAAATTTAAAAATACATAAATACCTATAAAGCTACAATACAGAACATTGAGAATTGAATTAGTGCTTTATTGGCACATTTACTTCAAAATTTTCCTCATGAAGAACTAGGTGGCACTTTACTGACACATCATTAGCCTTCCTGTTCATTTGGTTTGTGGTTCACTGAGTTAAATGCTATGGGAAAGTGAGAGTGGCTTGGGAAGTTGAGAGATTTTTGTCTTTTTGAGGCTTGTGTATAAAATTTTTGAACTGTGCCAAAAGGCAAGGAGAATCATTTTTATTGCAAATGTGCCTCTATCCAGTAATGACTTTGACTCTGAAGCCCCAACACAGAAAATCAAAGATCACTTAGGCCGAAGATCTTAATTGTCTTGTGTGTTTAAGTCTACATGCTTGTTGACTTAAGCTCTCATCTTCTATCTTGGCTTGCTTTCAAACTGAGGATCTATGTCACCCATTCTCTTATTCTTCTTGCCACCTCAGAATTCTGAGACTGGACAAAAATAAAGTCCATGAGTGACATCTTCTCTGAGTGAATTCAGAAATGATTTGGAAAGAAGCCACAGTAATTCCAACAGTGATGAAATCCTTAGTTTCTGACAAGGAGCTACCATCTCTTTGGACTTAGTTGTATTCAAGTACATGAATTTCCCTAGACAATATTATACTCATCACAACCTCTGTCACATAGGGTTGTATAGGTCATGCACTGCACAAGGGAGACACACCTAAGGAAGTGTTATTCACATTACAGATATCATAGATTTGGTACTTATAACAATAACAAAAACAATTTTCCAGAAGATGGCAGTAAAGTATCTTGTTCTAAAAAATATCAATACAGCTTGACAATTTTTGGCAGATGGAAATATAAGTGTCTTGAGGATGAAATCTTGTTTTAAAATGTATACAAAGGCACAAATTTGATGGTCACTTGCTCTAGATCCTGTATAAAATCAAATCTCTATTACTAATGAAAGTGAATCCATGCAGTTTAATAGATAAAGAAAAGGAAAAGGAATTATAAAATATATATATTGAAATTCTAGCTTCCAAATGCTCTGTTAAAATTGTTCTTACTATCAATATATCATATGAGATATATAGTATAAATATAATAGAGTATAGCTAAACTTCCCTGGGATCCATGGGAGTATAGGTACAAATGTGACAGAGGAGAATCCTTCAGTCTTAGGAACACCTTACTGTTTCCCCAAGTTTCCCCAACACATGCAAACTGTCTTCTAGCTTTGGTTTCCCCAAAAGAAAATATATCAAAATTGTGACGTTGAGGAGGAAAAGATTGTTGTACAGAAAAAAATTCTTAATTCAGTGGCATGTTTAAATCATTTGGTTGTCATTCAGAACTATGATCTTTCTGGTAACTGAGTGAATGATCATGAAAACCCTATTTCTTGTGGAACATTTTTATCATGGTAACATTTCATTATGTTTCATTAAACTTCAAGCTTATCTTTCTTCCTTTCTTCTTGTCTGTCTCTCCTTTTTTCTTCTTAAGCAAAATAAATATAGGCAAGGAATGGATGATGAGAAAACATTTTGTAAAGGGCCATACCAATGCATGAGGTTACTTGTGATCTTTTAAAGGAGGTCAAGAAGTGGAAGGGAGGATAAGTACATGGAATCAAGGGTGTGTCTGCGGGGGCCAGCAGGAGCTGTAGGCAGCAGTCTGTGTGGACATTTATTTCATGAAATAGTTTGCAGTGATGTTGCAATGCATCTGAACATTCCTGGAGGCTATTCCTGAGTTTGTAAATTTCATACCTGAAATTCAAATTTTAAATCTTTTGAGAAACATTGTTCAAGCTTAAAATTCATGGCATTTTCATTGGAAAGAAAAATTCTGATCCAAGATTTACTGTCTAAGTGGCTTTCATTACCTTTCTTAGCCTCTGGAAGTCTCAGAGCACTCACCTGTGAAAGAATGAGCTAAAATCTGTTTTCCACGCTTTGCAAGGAGGTTCTGCAGAGATGGTGGGCAGGGAGAATGCGTGTGTGGAAGAGCTGTCCTGTAAGGCAGTGGTAGCCAAATAACTACCCAACACTTACTATGGGCCTACCACATATTAAAATAACCACACTGAGAGGAAACTATAACTATTCTCTTACTGATGAAGAAACTGAGTTTGAAGGGTTTAATGAACTTGTTCAAGATCATACAACCAGTAAAGGAAGAATTTGCTATTGAAACCCTAGCAGTCTGACTCTGGGGCCCACATTTTTAACCACTATACTACTCTGCCTTTCTGATACTGACATGTATACTACTACCTATATAGTGTTGAAATAGATTTCCAGGCCCCAGACGGAACATGCATCAGCAAACTGAAACTTGGATAACTTTTGTGTCCCTGTACTTGCTTGGCTTGACCAAAAATGCAGTCTATTCATTCAGCCAATCCCTACATGCCAAGCCAACTCTGGGCCTTCTCAGACCAAACAACCTGACTTCATGACCCCAGCCAATCTGATACTTGCAATTTGTCTTTTCTTCTTTCTTTATTCTTTATCCTTTAAAGGTTTCTTGTCTTCCACCCCCATTCAGTTCTCTGAAGGGAGTCTGTTCTTTTGATGAAATGTTAAATAAGTTTGCTTGTATCACCTAATCGTCTTCTGTTTAAGTATGGCAAGATGTTAAATTGGGGATTTAACATTTTTTTCAATGCTTGAAGATAACAAATGTTAGACAACAGATAAATTGCAGGCCCAAGGTGCATTTTTTCCAAAATAGGTTGTCGACCATGTTTTAGGATTTATAAACCCCTTACCAACATTGGGGTCAAGGGTGGACAGTTGATCTGGGTTTGGGGGAGCCATTGCCATGGTCTTCTATAGCCTTAAGGGGGCTGGGTGGTGCCCAGGCCTTTACCTTAAGCTGGAGACAGATGTAGACAGACTCCTCAGGGAATGCAGGTTAGAGAGATATGGGACTGGCATTTGACTGCTGCTGGGGGAATCTAAAGGACAGAACAACTGGAAGGTAAGACATGGGTTGATGGAGATTGGTGTTACATTGAGATGAGTCAAAACTCAGAATTTGTTTTTCATGGACACAGATGCAGCCCACATGGGAGATGGTGAGCTATTGGAGCTCTTTGACTTCAAAGCAAGTCAAAGCTCTTTTAATCCAAAGCAAGAGAATAATTTAGAGGCCAATGAGAGGGCCAGTGGGACCTCCTTGCTCTCCAGCCCTGGAGAGAGAAGTAGTGGTAGCTGGCAAATGGTGGCCCAGGTGAATGGGAAAAGAAGGAACTGGCCAATTCACCTTCAATGTTCGCCTGCCACTGGTCCTAGCTGGCAAAGGGGAGATTTAACTACCTAATTAAGACTGCTCTATTTGCAACTGAAATTGCCCCTTAGCTTGAATTCCCTGAATGTGGCCAGAAAACTCAGGGCCTGACGGAACTTTCTTTAATTGAGGACCAAGGAAAACACTTTTGCCAGTGAGCGAGTTTGCAGGGGGAGAGAGAGACATAAAAAGTTGGGCTTTGATTACATCCCAGGAGCTGTTCTTACTCAATGGATCTCATATGTGCTAGACAGAGTTCTTTATATTACCTTAATTTCTAGAGCTAACTTTTGTGAATGAAAGTGTTTATTATTATAAAAAAAGAAACATTTTACAAAGCTTCACATTTCTTTTACAATAACATAGCCCTGTCTAAATTTTACCCAATGTAAACAATTTTCCCCAATCATTGTTATAATGACATGGTATATTAAAGTGGCATAATATTTTGACAATATGACCTATTTTTCGTACCTACCACTTTTATGGTCGCTGGATCACTTCTAAAAGACCGTTATCCAAAAACATTGAATAAAACATTCTCCATGTTGAAGCAGGGATTTGAAAGACGAATTCTTTTCATTCGTTTTAAAAGATTTTATTTTAAAGTAATCTCTACACCCAATGTGGGGCTCAAACCTACAACCCTGAGATCAAGAGTTATGTGCACTACTGACTGAGCCAGTCAGGTGTCCTCATATTTCATTATTTTGAATTATATTTCTTCACAACTTCTGTTGGAATACAATTTTCTTTGCTTTTTTTCTGTATTTTATCCTTCCATCCCATATGCAGCTTTGAGGTTTATTGGCTTGTTTTTGCATCCTATGGTGTGGAGGGGATAAAACCAATCTAACACTTTCCGTTGAAGTTGGAATTCATGTCCCATATTCCATAGCGTGGCATCAAACTAAAAAAATAATGGAAAGAATGATGTGTTTTGGAAATAAGCAGAAGAAAGGTTTTAGAAGCAGGAGTACTTATGATGTGCTTTGTAAGGAAAAATGGTGCATAATCCTTAACCTTAAGACTTTTACAATTTAACAAAAGACTAAACATTAAGCATTTCTTAACACAGTGGATTGTACAATAAAAACCGGAGTGAATGAGTGACTTAGTATACCATGCAGTGTTTACAGGAAGCTCAGGAGCTCAGAGAAAGGAGCAATCATTCATCACAAGGTGAAGCAGAGACAGCTTCAGAAGGAAGTGGGGTTTAGCAATGTAAAAGAAGAAATGTTGTCTAGTCTGGATAATTTGGGAGGGTGTGTCTTATTCTTTCTTGCTCACAACTGTCTCCAATGTCTAGAACTGAGCCAACACAGCAGCTACCAGATACATGTGGCTATTTAATATAAGTTAGAATAAACTAAAATGAAATAAATATTGATTTCCTCAGTCACATTAGCCTACTGGCAAGTAGCCAAGTGTAACCAGTGACTACCATATGGGACAGTGCAGATAGAGCACATTTCTACCACTGCAGAAATTTCTGTTGGGACCATGCTGATTAGGGATGGGCACATAGGAAGTACTCAATAAATACTTAATGAATGAGGGTAAATAATGGCCATTGCTGAACTTGCTTCCTTAGAGCCTCCTGTTTTCTCATCTTACAGATGAAGAAAACAATTAAAAGACTGGGAGTATCAAATGAGACAATGAGGTGAAATTACTTCATGCACTAGAATGACACTAATGTGAATTATTATAATTCAAGCTTCCTGGCACTATGGGTTTCAGAGGGAACCCAGAGGACTTGGCAGCAGGCAAAATATGTGAAGGGTGCCAAAAGGTACAAATATCCAGTTATAAAATAAATAAGTTCCCTCTGGGAACCACCAATCTGTTCTGTAAAAATATGGGCTGCTTCACAAATTTTTTTGTCATCCTTGGGCAGGGGCCAACCTAATCTTTATATCATGTCAATTCTTAATATATGTGCTGCCAAAAGGAGCACTTAATGATCTAATTCTTAAAGATCAATTGAGGTCATTTAAGAGCAGATCATTTGACCAGATAGTCCAAGTGAATTTTCTCATTGCTAATTAGTGTGTAGGCTGAGTCTGAGGGCCCTTAGATGCCATCCCATTGATATTTGAAAGTTTTCTTGCCTCTGGGCCCACAGCTGTCCCAGGCCTACCTGGTAGCCTTCCTACTCTAAACATGGGTCAACAATTTCTCCAAGCGGTCCTGGTTCCTTGTAGTGAAGAATGTAGAAGAATGTAGAGATCAAGATTGGGGCATCAGGGTTTCAGGCCAGATTTGTGATCCTGGGTGGTACTGATCTTAGAGAGAACTTCAGAGGACAGAACTGGAAAACAATTTCATTCAGTCATTCTATCTATCTATCTGTCTATCTATCCCTCCATCCAGCTATCTAACTTCATAGGATTCCTCTTTAAATTCTTTTCTTTTTAATGATTTTAAAAAAGATTTTATCTAGTTATTTGTAAGAGAGAGAATGAGCCAAGCAGGAACAGGAGCAGGCAGAAGGAGAAGCAGGCTCTCTGCTGAGCCTGATCTAGGACTCCATCCCAGGACCCTGAGATCATGACCTGAGCTGAAGGCAGACACTTAACCAACTGAGTAACCCAGGTGTCCCTCCTCTTTAAATTCTGTTTCTGTGGTTATACCTTATTTTCACTTATGATGAAATCTTTTTTTTTAATGGTGAAATCTTCATGCCAAACAAACCCAACACATATATTTGATTTATCCAAGCAAAAAAAGCTTAAAAATAGCGTTATATTGGTATGAAAACTAAACCACCAAATGAAACTCAAGGTTTTTTGTTTGTTTGTTTTGCTTTGTTTTTATTTTGTAATTCTTTTTTCCTTAGAATATGTCCCAGTAAGTATAGTCTCTAGAGTCACTTGTAATTCCTATTTTGTATGGTTATAGTCACAATGGATACAGTCACTGTATCCATCTCAGGGCAACAATTTCAGTATCTGTCTCTAATTCAGTCTAAGCTCACCTGAAAATTCTGTAACCTAAATTGTAAAGGTAAGCACTTACCAACAATCCTTACATAAAATAACAGGGGAAAAGGATGAGGGGGGTAATGAAATTAGACGACACAAACATATACAGATAAAATTAAGAAAAAATTGCATGGACCGTATGGTCTTCATTCTGTTACTGGTCATGAATATAATATTTATTACTTCCTTTCCAAGTACTTGTCACAAGTTCACCTTTGTACTGCATCTCAGCTGATGAAGGTTTGTGTGGTGTGTGCGTGTGTTTTTCCACTAGGTGAGAGTGGGAGTGGAGTGAATCAAACACTTATTCTTGAAGGATGCAAATCATCCCAAGTCCTACCTCATGGGATGACTCAGTTGGTTAACTGCGTACGTTTGGCTCAGGTCATGATCCCAGGATCTTGGGATTGACCCTGTGTCTGGCTCTACTCAGCGGGCAGCCTGCTTCTCCTTCTTTCTCCGCCTGCCCCTCCCCCTCTTATGCTCTTGTGCTCTCTCATTCTCTCAGACAAATAAAATCTTAAAACAACAACAACAAACTCCTACCTTTAAAAAATTTTATTGAGGTGTAACATATATATAATATAATGCATTCATTTGAGTTTATATTGCAGCGAGTTTTTAAAAAAAGGTTTTATTTATTCGAGAGAGAGAAAATAGGGGGAGGAACAGAGGGAGAAGCATGTTGAGCAGGAAACCCTACAAAGGATTCAATCCCAGGAGCCTGAGATCATGACCCGAACCAAAGGCAGATGCTTAACCAACTGAGCCACCCAAGTGTCCCATTTCAGTGAGTTTCGATAATATGTATACCTGTGTAACCACTATCTTAATCAAGATATAGAATACTTCTATCAATCCCTAATTTCTCTTGTGCCCCTACCGAGGCAATCTCCTCCAATCTCTAGGACAAGGCATCCCTATGATCGGTCTTTTCTGGAGTCATATAAATTGAATCATTTGGGGTGCCTGGCTGGCTCAGTTGGGTGACTTTTGATTTTGGCTCAGGTCATGATCTCAGGGTTGTGAGATTGAGCCCTGAGTTGGGCTTCATGCTGGGCATTGTGTCTGCTTAAGATTCTCTCCCTCTCCCCTTCCCCACTGCCAGTGCATGCACGTTTTTTCTCTCTCCCTAACAAAAAAAATTTTTAAAAATTGAATCTTAGATATACTCTTTTGCATCTGACTTCTTTTCTTTTGCTCAATAGAATGTTATTGGGAGTCATTCGTGTTGTTGAATACATAGGTAGGTTGTTCTTTTTATTGCTGAGTGGTATTAAAGTGTATGACTATATCAAAATTTGTTATTCTATTCCCCCATTTAAGTTGTTTCTAGTTTTTAGCTATTACGAATAAGGCTGCTAAGAATATATTTTTACACATCTCTGTGTGGATCCTTTTTATTTTCCTTGAGTAATACCTAGGACTGGGATTGCTGAGTAGTGTGGTAAATATGTTTCACTTCACCAGAAATTTCCAGGTTGCTTTCCTAACTCGTTTTTCCATTTTGCATTCCCACCAGCAATCTGTGAGAATTCCATTGTTCCACATTCTTACCAATGCAAGTATTTTCAGTGGTTTTGATTTTAGGCATTTTGTGGCTTTAATTTAAATTCCTCTGAGGACTTGTGATGTTTAGCAGGTTTTCACTGCTTATTAACTACTAAATATATCTCCCTTAGCGAACTGTCTCTTCAAATCTTTTGCCCACTTTTTAACTGGGTTGTTTCTATTTATTTAATCATTTATTTATTTACTTTAATACAAAATACAAACTCTACCATGACAAGTCCCCAGAGGAGCTGGTCCCAGCCTGGCTCTCTCATACTACTTTTTAATCTCTTTGCCCACTGTGCTATAGCTATGTTGGCCTTCTGTTTCATTCTCACACCTGGCAAGCTCACTGCTGATCTTTATATTACCAAATCCTTCTCATCAATTAGTCTGCAGCTAAAATATCATATTCTCCAAGAAGATTTCTCTTCACTTTAAAGCAGCACCTCTGTGGTCTCCTTCTGGATGCTCACTATCCCATTACCTCTTTCCAGTTACTCAACAGAGACTACCAAGCTCTGAAATTATCTTACCCATTTACTTATTTCTTGCTGACTTCCACATATACACTCCATGAAAGCAGGATCTTGTCAAACTAATTCTTCTCACCTAGCAAAGTGACTAGCATAGGGTGGGGGCACAACACAAGTATATATTGGCTGAATAAATGAAGTCAAACTCTCACTATTTGCAGATGACAAGAAACTCTATGTAGAAAACCCAAAACACTCCACCAAAAAATTTGCTAGAACTAATACATGAATTCAGCAAAGTCACACAATATAAAATCAATGTAGAAATCTGTTCCATTCCTATATATCAATAACAAAATGGAGGAAAAAGAAATCAAGGAATTGATCCCATTTGCAATTGCAGCAAAAACAATAAGATACCTAGGAATAAACCTAACCAAAATGGTGAAAGAGCTATACTCTGAAAACTCTCAAACACTGATGAAAGAAACTGAAGAGGATACCATCTCATACCTTCAGAATGCCTCAAATTAACAAGTCAGGAAACAACCAATGTTGGCAAGGATGTGGAGGGAGGGGAACACTCTTGCACTGTTGATGGGAATGCATACTGGTTCAGCCACTCTGGAATACAGTATGGAGATTCCTCAAACAGTTAAAAATACAGCAATTGCATTACTAAGTATTTACCCAAAGGATACAAAAATGCAGATTTGAAGGAGTACATGCACCCTGATGTTTATAGCAGCACTATCAACAATAGCCAAACTACTGAGAGAGCCCAGATATCCACTGACTGATGAATGGATAAAGAAGATGTGAATATATATATATATATATATATATATATATATTTCTCAGCCATCAAAAAGAGAGCGAGAGAAACCATAAAGAGATTCTTAACTCCAGTGAACAAACTGAAGGTTGATGGAGGGAGGAGAGTAAAGGATGGGCTAGAAGGGTGATGGGTATTAAAGAGGACACTTTTTTAAATGAACACTGGGTGGTGTATGTAACACTCAATTCTACTCCTGAAACCAATATTGTACTGTATGTTAACTAACTAGAATTTAAATAAAAATTTGAAAAAAAAATTGAAAAAAATATATCTTTCGGCTATTTAAAAAGTTGTGATAATGTTTATACAACATAAAACTTGTCACTGTTTTAAAAAAATTAAATTTAAAAGCTGTTTTAAAAATTATTATTGAGTTTGAGAACTCTTTCTACATTTTGCAAACAAGGCCTGTAATATATAACTAATTGAAAATATTCCCTCCCCCCCCAGTTTGTGGCTTATCTTTTCATTTTCTTGATATTGTCTTGAAAAAGCATTAAGTTCTTAATTTTGATGAAGTCTAATTTATCAACTTTTTATATGCCTGTTAAAGTTTTTGTGGCACATCTAAGAATCTCTGCCAACTCAAGGTCACAAAGTTTTCTCCTAGGTTTTCTTTTAGATGTTTGTGGTTTTAGTTTTCACATGAATGGATGTTAGTGTTTTTATATATGGTAAGGGGCTATTATTATCATTACTTATGCATATCCAATTGTTCCAGCATCATTTGTTGAAAAGATTATCCTTTGCCATTGAGTTGCCTCTATACCTTTGTTGAAAATCAGTAGACTATGTATATTTATGGATGGGATCACAATCCCAGACTCCCTCCTCTATAATATCTGAGGCCATCTTTCCCCATATTTGGGGGGTGGTAATGTTCTGCTTGTTTAAGGCAGGACTATAAGTCTGGTTTCTATTATTCCATCTATTCTATTATACCATAATCTTTAAAACTGTTTCTTATTGATAGTCATCATGATTTCAATGTCTATTTTAACACTATATTACGAGTCTATATATTTTAATATTTTTATTCTATTTTATTTCTATGCTGAAATAAGCCATTTTGTCTATCTTCATGTCCAATTGTATTTCTATATAACGGATCTGTAGGACTGAAATTGCAAATCTAAAGTACATACTTTTAAAATTTTGGCTTGTCAAGAACTGTGAGGGGTACGAGATTTTCATCTTATTACAAGCTAATGAATTAGCTTGCTGCAGCTTTGTGGAAGCTGACAGGAGACACGAGACTCCTGGATTAGAGATGAAAGACCATGTTACTCACAGCAAAAGCAGTGACCAGAGTGTGAGCATATTTACCTCAGTTCTTGGAGCCCCAATTCCCACAGGGTTACACAGAGGGCCAGATGACTGAGCATTTGCGAGTGACCAAGGGACTGGCACTTGTTTAGCTTAGAGCTGACACTGTGGTGAGCAGCAAACAAGCCAGTCCCCTTCTACCCCAGAAAAGACCAGTTACAGGGTACTCACTTTGTAGGAGCCTTGATTACTTAGCTTCCTGGGTGCATAGCTACAGAAACTGCTTAGCATCAGGAGATGGATAAGTCTTGCAGTCTGCTCTACTCAGCAAGAAAGTGCAGGAATGCCCAGGACTCATGGCTGACTGCTCTTTCAACAGCACTTTTTCTCCACAAAGGAGAATATGCCATTATAAGCCTACCTTCAGTTGAGTATTAAGGGGTTGTATGTCTGAAACACTTCATTTCCAATATGGCTATTTTATCAATCTTTGTAATTTTAGCTATTTTGGTGGGTGAAAGATGAGTTATCTATTTTGTATTACTTTTCATTTATCTTAAGCGAGTTGAGCTCTTTGTTTCAGATGTCTATTGAAACTTTGTGAAATTGTTTTTTAAAGCCTACCCCTCCCTCTGACAATCCTCCTTCCATGTTCTGACTGGAAAAAAACAAAGGAAGAGCTCCATTTGTCATTTGAGTAGGTCAGTGATACTTGTGTTTTCAGCTTGAGCACTCTCTAATCCTCATGAATTGGATGACTGTGGTATTTCCCTTCAGCTTGTGCTGTGTGGACACAAACTGTCGTGAGATGTATAATGCTCTTTCCCTTTGGTCTGTTTATTTGCTCTTTGGTATTTCCTTTCTGTCATACATAAACCTACTCGGCCTCTGGAAGAAGGAAGTGCAGTTCAAATAATTCCCATTCCTCACGGTCCCCTTAGCATAGTGTAGTGGGATCAAACACGTCTTCCAGTTTGACAGATGCATACATTTAGAGCTCTCCTGCTTTCCCAAAGTTCTTGGATCTCAGTTCTCATCTATGGAGAATGGCAGCGAGGATCTTTCTAGAAACGAATTATGAGCGTAAACTCAGCAATAACCGCCCTCAGTATAAAGACCAGAACTGGTATGTATTGAAGAGGTGCTAATATTTTCAAAGAGGAAGTACTACTGCTACTTTCTTTGGGGTACTTTAGCGGTCAAGCCTTGTGCCGGCCTGGAGGTGCCCCTCCTATGTACACTGATTTTAGGGTGCACAGCTGGAAACTAAAATATGAAAAAATGAATCGCTGGAGTCTGAAGGGTTGGGTCTTCGCCCTTTCCATCCAGCTTTCCCACCAGGAGGTCCTCCCCCGGGTCAACCCCGCCTGCGTCCCTTTGCTGCGATTCTGTGCCTAGGTGTCCGGGTGGAGGCTCCGCCTGCCACGCACCCAATGGGGACTGAGGCGGCGGGCCCCCCCCCCCCCCCCCCCCGCCCCGGCCTTCCCGGAGCCTATCCGGGCCCGCGCGCCCGCCCTGGCTCGGGTGCCAAGCCAATAGGCGCGGGTCACGCCCCGCCCCGCGCGGGGTTCTGGCGCGGCGCGCGGCGCGGGAGAGCCCTGTAGCCTACAGCTCTTCGCACTTGCGGTGCGGTCCCGGGACAGCTTGGCGTCGGGCCATGGCGTCCGCAGCGGCCGGCGAGGTGGCGATCATTGGCAGGTAAACGGCCCCGACCCACCGACCCGCCGCGCTCTTGCCACGGCGCTGGAGGAGACCCGGGCCCATGGTGCGCCAGAACGTGGGGCCCGTGTGTCACCGCCGCGGCTTGGGCGCCCAGGTCGCTGTCAGGTATCAGAGGTGGAAACGGCATGGTGGAACGCCAGCCTTCAACCCTCGAGGGTTCCGTGTGCCCTTGCAACCCTCTGTGAAAGTGGCCAGGCCTGTAGGAGCGCCCGGTGGCGGCGTGGCTTTGCAGGTTGAAGCACGCTGTAGAGTGCGGTTTTGTTTCATTTCGTGCTGCCTTACCAGCGAGGTTCAGAAAGCCGACTGCGCAGGCTGCGGTGGAAATGCGGTTTTTGCAATTAGTTGAGTGATGCTAGGCCTACTAGCAAATACAAAAGTCGTGCTAGGCGTTGGGTGAAAGGAAGTCTGGCAAAGATTATGCAGAACCGTATTCTTAACTATTCCCACTTTATGGGTGAGAAAACAGATTAAGCAGTTTGCCCCTGGTCACAGTAAGTGGCCGCGATGGGACTAAGCCAGTAATGAGGGTCCGTTGGCAATCCATGGACAGGGCTGCCTGCAGGGCGTGAGGATGTGTATGTTCTTTTTTTTTTTTTTTTTTTTTTTTAGATTTTATTTATTTGACACAGAGAAATCACAAGCAGGCAGAGAGGCAGGCAGAGAGAGGGGGGGAAGCAGGCTCCCCGCCAAGCAGAGAGCCCGATGCGGGACTCGATCCCAGGCAGGCCCCTGAGATCATGACCTGAGCCAAGGCAGAGGCTCAACGTGAGCCACCCAGGCGTTGGTGGATGTGTATGTTCTTGTCCCCAGGGGTGTCTCTGGGCGGCAGCAGGTGCTTGGAAAACACACGGGGCAATCCTAATTCGTTCCTGATTCGTGGAGAAAGTGCCGCTTCCGGAGGGGAACGCTGGAGCTCAGAGTCTGCCAGCGTGTGTCGGTTTAGTAGCCTAAATTCTGTCCTAATTTTTCTGGTTTGTTCCCCCACCTGGTCTTTTATAACTTCTGCTATTTTCATTAAAGGAAAAAAAAAAAAGGTATTTATGCATACTTGCATACTTATGCATTGATAGGCTATCATAGCAATCTACAAACATAATACTTGCTATTTTAGTTAGAAGCACCTTTTTGGGGGTGGCTTTGTGTCTCTTTATGCCACTGAGGTGTTGGCCTGCCTGACCTGCCTACCAGCGACAATTCCAGTGTCAGGCTTTTTCCTTTAGAACCTATTGAAAAAAGGAATCAGAGTGCTTTTGTCAGCTTCCTTTTGGTCACAGAACAGTGCAATTAACTGAGCCTTTGACCTTTACAGGCATGTGGATGTGTGTGGCGGCCTGGTGAAGGAATATAAAAGTATATTTTAAAAGCATACTTTGTATTGGGCACAGTGACTATGCTTGACTTGCATTTCAGTTGTCCTGGGTCGAGGGTTGGAGTTTTGTATATCTCACACCATGAGTTGGAGTGTTATTCTGCTTTCACCTAATAACTGTTAGGTGGAGTTTGGAATTGACTGTGCCTGTCTGGTCTGGTTCTTTCATGAGGAGAACAGTGTTTCAAGAGGGTACTGGGATTAGTGAGTTAGTTTATTTCTGATTCCCTTGAGGGAGGTTGATAAGGAATTAGATGAGGGCTGGCAAACTTTACTGACTGCAGGAACTGACACAGGATAGAAAGCCCTTCCTGTCTATCCCATACCCTCTGCACCTCAGAAAACACCTGTCTCTGCTTTTGGAGTAGTCCGCTTTCCTTCCCTTCATTCCTCTCCCTTTCCTTTCTGTTCTTTCCCCTCCCCTCTCCCCTTACTTCCTCTGTCTTCCCACTCTTCACACCTCCCCTTTCTCTCAGTCTTGCTCTCTTTTCTGGTCTCATGGGTGATTCCAAGGAACATCGGTTTACAAAATGGGACTGGGGAGTATAAATTAATTCCCTAAAATCTGGTTGAGTTTAATTTTTGGATTTCAACAGACCAAATTCAATTTCAGGGACATATTGGACCATTGATTTTCCATCTTTTCCTAGTAATTACCAGATTCCCTCATAAAAGTACTTGCTAGAAATACAGTCTCTATTTAATTCTTTTCCATTGATTTTTTTTTCATAAAGAACACCCCCTTTTTTTAAGGTATTATTTACATATTTGAGAGAGGGAGAAAACATGAGCAGGGTAAGTGGACGGCTCCCTGCAGAGCAAGGAACCCTACTCGGGGCTCAATTCCAGAGCCCTGAGATCACAACTGAGACACCCAGGTGCCCCCATAAAGGACACCATTCATCATGGCCACTTAGCTTTCCTGTGAGCATCCAAGGCAAGTCCCTTCAGACTGGTGGGCTTGACAGAATAGGAGTGTTTGAAGAATTAAGAAAGAAGAGAAAAGCCTCTTGGCTGTGGGAACATGAAGAAAGGGGAAATATGGTAGTGGCAACTTTAAAAAATGGGAGTAAAAGTGGGTTTCCTGAAGGCATTTGAGTGGTGCTGTATTTGAGTGGTGTTCTCAAGCTTTCATATCTCTTAGCCCTAGCAGTCTGCAGGGGAACTTACCTTCACATAATACTATATTTCTGAATAACTGAAGTATGAATTTTGTATTCACGGACATACTGCATTGTGTTTACCCAAATTTTAGGCCTTGAGCTTGTTTTAAAATAGGAACAAATCTGGGGGAGAAGACCAACCATTGTTCCTGGGCCTGAAGTGTGCTTTTTCTCCCCTGCCTCTCTCTCTTTTCACTGAGCACACTTATTTAGGACTGAGCTCAGCGGCCCATCTCCTTCCAGAAAAGTTCTGATTCCAGGGCCTTACCCTTAGGGTACAAACTATCATTACCAGCTGTGTAGCCATCATGCCTGGTCCTAGTAGACTGATGTTTGAGCTTTTATAACAGAGATTGCTTTTTTTTTTCCCTTTTCTGATACACAGTGTGAAGGGCTTGTTAGGATATTGGGTTTTTTCCCTGTTTTTTTTTTTTTAATTGAGGTAAAATTTGTACATAACATTATATAAGTTTCAGGCATACAATATTATCATTTGGTATTTGTATACACTGCAAAGTGATCACCACAAATCTAGTTACCATTCGTCATCACACAGCTGATCCCCTTTCCCAATTTTGCTCACCTGAATCCCCGATTCTCTAAGAGTTCAGATTAGTTTAGTTTGTTTTGTTTTTTAGATTCCACATATAAGAGAAATCATATAGTATTTGTCTTTGTCCAGCTTGTTTCACTCAATATAATACCTTCAAGTTCTGTCCATGTTGTCACAGATGGCAAAATTTTCCTTTTTTATGGCTGAATAGTATACGTGTGTATGTACCATGTCTTCTTTATCGATTCATTCATAAGTAGACACTTAGGTTGTTTTCATATCTTGGCTGTTGTAAGTAATGCTTCAGTGAACATAGGGGTGTATATATCTTCAAATTAGTGTTTTTTGTATTCTTTGGGTAAATAACCAAACCTTGAAATAGTTGGATTGATATTTCTATATGATATTTCTATTTTTAATTTTTTGAGTAATCTCCATACAGTTGTCCGGATAGGCTGCGCTAATTTATATTCACACCAATAGTGCAGCATAGGTTCCCTTTTCTCCACATCCTTGCCAACACTTGATGTTTCTTGAGTTTTTGATTTTAGCCATTCTGACAGATTTGAGGTGATATCTCATTGTGTTTTTAATTTGCATTTCCCTGATAGTGATATTGAACATCTTCTCATGTGTCTCATGGCCATTTGTATGTTTTCTTTGGAAAATGTATATTTAGATCCTCCACCCATTTTTTAATTGAGTTGTTTTTTGTTATTGAGTTGTAGATTTATTTTATATATTTTGGATATTCATCCCTTATTGGATATATCATTTGCAAGTGTCTTCTGGCATTTGGTAGGTGTCTTGTCATTTTCTTGATGGTTTCCTTTGCTGTGCAGAATCTTTTTTAGTTTGATGTAGTCCCACTTATTTCTTTTTGCTTTTGTTTCTCTTGCCTTTGGCTTCTGCTCCAAAAAAAGACATTGCTAAGACTCTGTCAGGGAGCTTACCACCTAGATTTTATTCTAGAAATTTTGTAGTTTAAGGTCTTAAATTCAAGTCTTTAATTCATTTTGAGATAATTTTTGTGTATAAGATAGTGGTCCATTTTCATTCTTTTGCATGTGGCTATCCATTTTCCCCAATGCTATTGAAGAGACTGTCATTTCCTAATTGTATATTCTTGACTCTGTTGTCCTAAATTAATTGATTAGATATGTATGGGTTTATTTCTGGACTCTATTCTGTTCCATTGACCTGCATGTCTTTTTTTTTTTTTTTGCCAATACTGTAGTGTTTCGGTTACTATAGCTTTATACTATAGGATGAAACCAGGGGGCATGATACCTCTGTTTTTGTTCTTTCTCAAGATCCCTTTAGCTTTTTTAGAATTATTGTTATAGTTCTATGAAAAACCCCATTGGGCTTTTGATAAGATTGCCTTGGATTTGTAGTTTGTTTCGGGTAGTGAGGACATTTTAACAACATTAATTCTTTCAATCCATGAGCATAGAATATCTTTCCATTCATCTGTGTATTCTTTAATTTCTTTCATCACTGTCTTAAAGTTCTATTAAAGTGTATTGAAGTACAGGTCTTTCACCACCTTGGTTAAATTTATTCCTAGGTATTTTATTCTTTTTTGTTGCAATTTAAATGAGATTAAGAAAATAACTTCTCACAGCACCTAACCACCCTCTCTCTCCCTCCCCGCTCCTGCTGGCAACCCTCAGTTTGTTTTGTGAGATTAAAAGTCTCTTATGGTTTGTCTTCCTCCCGATCCTATCTTGTTTCATTTTTTCCCTTCCCTACCCCCCAAACCCCCACTTTGCCTCTCAATTTCTTAATATCAGGGAGATCATATGATAATTGTCTTTCTCTGATTGACTTATTTCGCTCAGCATAATACCCTCTAGTTCCATCCATGTCATCGCAAATGGCAAGATTTCATTTCTTTTGATGGCTGTATAGTACTCCATTGTAGATATATATATACCACATCTTCTTGATCCATTCATCTGTTGATGGACATCTAGGTTCTTTCCATAGTTTGGCTATTGTGGACATTGCTGCTATAAACATTTGGGTACATGTGTCCCTTTGGATTACTATATTTGTATTTTAGGGTAAATACCCAGTAGTGCGATTGCTGGCTCGTAGGGTAGCTCTATTTTCAACTATTTTTTTTAAGTTTTTTTTTTTTTTTTTTTTTTTTTTTTGACAGAGATCACAAGTAGGCAGAGAGGCAGGCAGAGGGCGGGGTGGGAAGCAGGCTCCCTGCTGAGCAGAGAGCCCGAGGTGGGGCTTGATCCCAGGATCCTGGGATCATGACCTGAGCCGAAGGCAGAGCCTTTAACCCACTGAGCCACCTAGGCACCCCTATTTTCAACTTTTTGAGGAACCTCCATACTGTTTTCCAGAGTTGCTGCACCAACTTGCATTTCCATCAACAGTGTAGGAGGGTTCCCCTTTTTCCACATCCTTGCCAGCATCTGTTGTTTCCTGACTTGTTAATTTTAGCTATTCTGACTGCTGTGAAGTGGTATCTCATTGTGGTTTTGATTTGTATTTCCCTGATACCAAGTGATGTGGAGCACTTTTTCATGTGTCAGTTGGCCATCTGGATGTCTTCTTTGCAGAAATGTCTGTTCATTTCTTCTGCCCATTTCTTGATTGGATTATTTGTTCTTTGGGTGTTGAGTTTGATAAGTTCTTTATAGATTTTGGATACTAGCCCTTTATCTGCTGTGAAGTATGTAAACCTGGTGACTCACAGACCTGTTTTCTGGGGGTAATAATACATTATATGATAATAAAAAATAAAAAAAATTTTAAATGATTGATATTTCTGAGGAAAAATAACTTCTGATAGTTATTAGTATGTAGGTACAACAGATACATGTATATTGATTTTGTATCTGCAATTTTACTGACTTCATTTATTCTAACACTTTTTTGATGGACTCTTGAGGGTTTCCTAAGTATGGTATCCTGTCATCTGCAAATGAGTTTTACTTCTTCCTTTCCAGTTTGGAGGTCTTTTACTTCTTTTTCTTGCCTAATTGCTCTGGCTAGGACTTCCAATACTATGCTGAATAAAAGTAGTGAGAATGAGCAATGATCTTGATCTTATTCAAGATCTTGTTCAATTATCCTGCCTATTCTGATCTTAGAGGAAAGTTTTCATCTTTTCATAGGTGAGTATGATGTTAGTTGTGCATTTGTCATAATTGGTCTTTACTGTATCGAGGTATGTTTCCTCTATACTTTGTTATGTTGCATTTTGTCAAATGCCTTTTCTATGTCTATTGAGATGATCCTATGATTTTTGTCCTTTATTTTGTTAATATGGTGTAACACACTGATTGATTTGTGAGTATTAAACCATTCTTGCATCCCTGGAATAATCCCACTTGATCATGATGTATGATCCTTTTAATGTATTATTTAATTTAGTTTGCTAATATTTTATTGAGGATTTTTGCATCTATGTTCATCAGGGATATTGGCCTATAATTTTCTTTCTTTCTCTCTATCTCCCCCTTATCTTCTTCTTCTTTTTTTTTTTGTAGTGTCCTTGTCTGGTTTTGGTATCAAGGTAATGCTGGCCTTATAAAATGAGTGTGGAAGCATTTCCTCCTCTACAATTTTTTGGAAGAGCTTGAGAAGAATAGGTATTAAATCTTGTATGAATATTTGATAGAATTCACCAGTTAACTGTTTGGGCCTAGACTTTGATTGATCAGGAGGTTTTTTTAAAATTAAAATTTAAAAATTTCAAATTAATTAATTAGTTAACATAAAATGTATTATTTGCCCCAGGGGTACAGGTTTGTGAATCATCAGGCTTACACATTTCACAGCACTCACCATAGCACATACCCTCCCCAATGTCCATAACCCAGCCACCCTCTCCCTACCCCCACCCCCCAGCAACCCTCAGTTTGTTTCGTGAGATTGAGTCTCTTTGTCTCCCTCCTGATCCCATCTTGTTTCATTTTTTCCCTCCCTAGTCCCCACGCCCCCCCGCTCTCAAATTCCTCATATCAGAGAGATCATATAATTGTCTTTCTCTGATTGACTTATTTCACTCAGTATAATATCCTCTAGTTCCATCCACGTCATTGCAAATGGCAAGATTTCATTTCTTTTGATGGCTGCCTAGTATTCCATTATATATATATACCACTTCTTCTTTATGCATTCATCTCTTGATGGACATCTAGGTTCTTTCCATAGTTTGGCTACTGTAGACATTGCTGCTATACACTTTGGGGTGCACGTGCCCCTTTGGATCACTACATTTTTATTGTTAGGGTAAATACCGAGTAGTGCAGTTGCTGGGTTGTAGGGTGGCTCTATTTTCAACTTTTTATTTTTTATTTATTTTTATTTTTTATAAACATATAATATATTTTTATCCCCGGGGGTACAGGTCTGTGAATCGCCAGGTTTACACACTTCACAGCACTCACCACAGCACATACCCTCCCCAGTGTCCATAACCCCACCCCCTTTCTACCAGCCCCCCTCCCCCCAGCAACCCTCAGTTTGTTTTGTGAGATTAAGAGTCACTTATGGTTTGTCTCCCTCCCAATCCCATCTTGTTTCATTGATTCTTCTCCTACCCACTTAAGCCCCCATGTTGCATCACCACTTCCTCATATCAGGGAGATCATATGATAGTTGTCTTTCTCTGCTTGACTTATTTCGCTAAGCATGATACGCTCTAGTTCCATCCATGTTGTCGCAAATGGCAAGATTTCATTTCTTTTGATGGCTGCATAGTATTCCATTGTGTATATATACCACCTCTTCTTTATCCATTCATCTGTTGATGGACATCTAGGTTCTTTCCATAGTTGGCTATTGTAGACATTGCTGCTATAAACATTCGGGTGCACGTGCCCCTTCGGATCACTACGTTTGTATCTTTAAGGTAAATACCCAGTAGTGCAATTGCTGGGTCATAGGGTAGTTCTATTTTCAACATTTTGAGGAACCTCCATGCTGTTTTCCAGAGTGGTTGCACCAGCTTGCATTCCCACCAACAGTGTAGGAGGGTTCCCCTTTCTCTGCATCCTCGCCAGCATCTGTCATTTCCTGACTTGTTAATTTTAGCCATTCTGACTGGTGTGAGGTGATATCTCATTGTGGTTTTGATTTGTATTTTCCGGATGCCGAGTGATATGGAGCACTTTTTCATGTGTCTGTTGGCCATCTGGATGTCTTCTTTGCAGAAATGTCTGTTCATGTTTTCTGTCCATTTCTTGATTGGATTATTTGTTCTTTGGGTGTTGAGTTTGCTAAGTTCTTTATAGATTTTGGACACTAGCCCTTTATCTGATATGTCATTTGCAAATATCTTCTCCCACTTTGTCAGTTGTCTTTTGGTTTTGTTAACTGTATCCTTTGCTGTGCAAAAGCTTCTGATCTTGATAAAATCCCAATAGTTCATTTTTTCCCTTGCTTCCCTTGCCTTTGGCGATGTTCCTAGGAAGATGTTGCTGCGGCTGAGGTCGAAGAGGTTGCTGTCTGTGTTCTCCTCAAGGATTTTGATGTAATCCTTTCTCACATTGAGGTCCTTCATCCATTTTGAATCTATTTTCATGTGTGGTGTAAGGAAGTGGTCCAATTTCATTTTTCTGCATGTGGCTGTCCAATTTTCCCAAAACCATTTATTGAAGAGGCTGTCTTTTGTCCATTGGACATTCCTTCCTGCTTTGTCAAAGATTAGTTGGCCATAGAGTTGAGGTTCTATTTCTGGGCTCTCTATTCTATTCCATTGATCTATGTGTCTGTTTTTGTGCCAGTACCGTGTTGTCTTGATGATGACAGCTTTGTAATAGAACTTGAAGTCCGGAATTGTGATGCCACCAGCTTTGGCTTTCTTTTTCAATAATCCTTTGGCTGTTTGAGGTCTTTTCTGGTTCCATATAAATTTTAGGATTATTTGTTCCATTTCTTTGAAAAAAAAAATGGATGGTATTTTGATAGGAATTGCATTAAATGTGTAGATTGCTTTAGGTAGCATAGACATTTTCACAATATTAATTCTTCCAATCCATGAGCATGGAACATTTTTCCATTTCTTTGTGTCTTCCTCAATTTCTTTCATGAGTACTTTATAGTTTTCTGAGTATAGATTCTTGGCCTCTTTGGTTAGGTTTATTCCTAGGTATCCAATGGTTTTGGGTACAATTGTAAATGGGATTGACTCCTTAATTTCTTTTTCTTCTGTCTTGTTGTTGGTGTAGAGAAATGCAACTGATTTCTGTGCATTGATTTTATATCCTGACACTTTACTGAATTCCTGTACAAGTTCTAGCAGTTTTCGAGTGGGGTCTTTTGGGTTTTCCACATATAGTATCATGTCATCTGCTAAGAGTGATAGTTTGACTTTTTTGCCGATTTAGATGCCTTTAATTTCCTTTTGTTGTCTGATTGCTAAGGCTAGGACTTCTAGTACTATGTTGAATAGCAGTTGTGTTAATGGACATCCCTGCCGTGTTCCTGACCTTAGCGGAAAAGCTTTCAGTTTTTCTCCATTGAGAATGATATTTGCAGTGGGTTTTTCATAGATGGTTTTGATAATATTGAGGTATGTGCCCTCTATCCCTACACTTTGAAGAGTTTTGTTCAGGAAGGGATGCTGTACTTTGTCAAATGCTTTTTCAGCATCTATTGAGAGTATCATATGGTTCTTGTTTTTTCTTTTATTGATGTGTTGTCTCACATTGATTGATTTGTGGATGTTGAACCAACCTTGCAGTCCTGGAATAAATCCCACGTCATTGTGGTGAATAATCCTTTTAATGTACTGTTGAATCCTATTGGCTAGTATTTTGGTGAGAATTTTCGCATATGTGTTCATCAAGGATATTGGTCTGTAGCTCTCTTTTTTGATGGGATCCTTGTCTGGTTTTGGTATCAAGGTGATGCTGGTCTCATAAAATGAGTTTGGAAGTTTTCCTTCCATTTCTGTTTTTTGGAACAGTTTCAGGAGAATAGGAATTAGTTCTTCTTTAAATGTTTGGTAGAATTCCCCCGGGAAGCCGTCTTGCCCTGGGCTTTTGTTTGTTTGGAGATTTTTGATGACTGTTTCAATCTCCTTACTGGTTATGGGTTTGTTCAAGTTTTCTATTTCTTCCTGGTTCAGTTGTGGTAATTTATATGTTTCTAGGAATGCATCCATTTCTTCCAGATTGTCAAATTTGTTGGCGTAGAGTTGCTCATAGTATGTTCTTATAATAGTTTGTATTTCTTTAGTGTTAGTTGTGATCTCTCCTCTTTCATTCATGATTTTATTTATTTGGGTCCTTTCTCTTTTCTTTTTGATAAGTCTGGCCAGGGGTTTATCAATCTTATTAATTCTTTCAACGAACCAGCTCCTAGTTTCATTGATTTGTTCTGTTGTTTTTTTGGTTTCTATTTCATGGATTTCTCCTCTGATCTTTATGATTTCTCTTCTCCTGCTGGGTTTAGGGTTTCTCTCTTGTTCTTTCTCCAGCTCCTTTAGGTGTAGGGTTAGGTTGTGTACCTGAGACCTCTCTTGTTTCTTGAGAAAGGTTTGTACCACTATATATTTTCCTCTCAGGACTGCCTTTGTTGTGTCCCATAGGTTTTGAACCGTTGTGTTTTCATTATCATTTGTTTCCATGAATTTTTTCAATTCTTTGATTTCCTGGTTGACCCATTCATTCTTTAGTAGGATGCTGTTTAGTCTCCATGTATTTGGGTTCTTTCCAAATTTCCTCTTGTGATTGAGTTCTGGCTTCAGAGCATTGAGGTCTGAAAATAGTCAGGGAATGATCCCAATCTTTTGATACTGGTTGAGACCTGATTTAAGACCGAGGATGTGATCTGTTTTGGAGAATGTTCCATGCGCACTAGAGAAGAATGTGTATTCTGTTGCTTTGGGATGAAATGTTCTAAATATATCTGTGATGTCCATCTGGTCCAGTGTATCATTTAAGGCCTTTATTTCCTTGTTGATCTTTTGCTTGGATGATCTGTCCATTGCAGTGAGGGGAGTGTTTAAAGTCCCCTACTATTATTGTATTATTGTTGATGTGTTTCTTTGATTTTGTTATTAATTGGTTTATATAGTTGGCTGCTCCCACGTTAGGGGCATAGGTATTTTAAATTGTTAGATCTTCTTATTGGACAGACCCTTTGAGTATGATATAGTGTCCGTCCTCATCTCTTATTATAGTCTTTGGCTTAAAATCTAATGGATCTGATATAAGGATTGCCACTCCTGCTTTCTTCTGATGTTCATTAGCATGGTAAATTGCTTTCCACCCCTCACTTTAAATCTGGAGGTGTCTTTGGGTTTAAAATGAGTTTCTTGTAGGCAACATATAGAAGGGTTTTGCTTTTTTATCCATTCTGATACACCGTGTCTTTTGATTGGGGCATTTAGCCCATTAACATTCAGGGTAACTATTGAAAGATATGAATTCATTGTCATTGTATTGCTTGTAAGGTGACTGTTACTGTATATTGTCTCTGTTCCTTTCTGATCTACTACTTTTAGGCTCTCTCTTTGCTTAGAGGACCGCTTTCAATATTTCCTGTAGAGCTGGTTTGGTGTTTGCAAATTCTTTCAGTTTTTGTTTGTCCTGGAAGCTTTTAATGTTTCCTTCTATTTTCAATGATAGCCTAGCTGGATACAGTATTCTTGACTGCATGTTTTTCTTGTTTAGTGCTCTGAATTTATCATGCCAGCTCTTTCTGGCATGCCAGGTCTCTGTGGATAAGTGTGCTGCCAATCTAATATTTTTACCATTGTATGTTACAGACTTCTTTTCCTGGGCTGCTTTCAGGATTTTCTCTTTGTCACTAAGACTAGTAAATTTTACTATTAGGTGATGGGGTGTGGACCTATTCTTATTGATTTTGAGGGGGGTTCTCTGCACCTCCTGGATTTTGTTGCTTGTTCCCTTTGCTATACTAGGGAGATTCTCTCCAATATACCTTCTGTTCTCCTCTCTCTTTCTTCTTGTTCTGGAATCCCAGTTATTCTAATGTTGTTTCGTCTTATGGTGTCACTTATCTCTCGAATTCTCCCTCCTCATTTATCCTAGCTGTGAGAGCCTCCATTTTTTATTGCACTTCATTAATAGCTTTTTTGATTTCAACTTGGTTAGATTTTAGTTCTTTTATTTCTCCAGAAAGGGCTTTTATATCTCCCGAGAGGGTTTCTTTAATATCTTCCATGCCTTTTTTGAGCCCGGCTAGAACCTTGAGAATCGTCATTCTGCACTCTAGATCTGACATATTACCAATGTCTGTATTGATTAGGTCCCTAGCCTTTGGTACTGCCTCTTGTTCTTTTTTTTGTGGTGAATTTTCCACCTTGTCATTTTGTCCAGATAAGAGTATATGAAGGAGCAAGTAAAATACTTAAAGGGTGGCAAAGACCCCAAGAAACCAAATCAGAAGAGATCCCAAATCGAGGCGGGGGTGCGGGGAGAAAGGGGATAAAAAGAAGTTAAGAGAAAAAAAAGAACCAATTAAAAAAAGAAAATGAATAAAGAAAAAATATAAAAAAGAAAGAAAAAATATGTACTAGATAAACTAGTTAAAAAATGTTAAAAACGAAAAGGGTAAAAGTTAGAAAAAATTTAGCAGCAGAAGAAAAAAAATTGAAAAAGGAAAAAAAATTTAAATTAACTGCGAGACTAAAGAATCATGGGGAGAAAGCAATGAGTTCAGTGCTTTGCTTTCTCCTCCTCTGGAATTCCGCTGCTGTCCTTGGTATTGAAACTGCACTCCTTGTTAGGTGAACTTGGTCCTGGCTGGATTTCTTGTTGATCTTCTGGGGGAGGGGCCTGGTGTAGTGATTCTCAAGTGTCTTTGCCCCAGGCGGAATTGCACCACTCTTACCAGGGGCCGGACTGAGTAATCCGCTAGTGTTTGCTTTCGGGAGCTTTTGTTCCCTGAGTGCTTTCCGTAGAGTTCTGGAGGATGGGAATACAAATGGCAGCCTCCCAGTCTCTGGGCGGGGGAGCCAAGAGTTCGCGGCCCCACGAGTTCGGGGCCCCACTCCTCAGTGCGCCCTCAGAGAATAGCGCTCAATTACTCCTGTCTCCCTGGCCTCCGGCTGCGCTCCGAGCTCACCGAGCCGGTGACTGGTTCAAGGTAACCCCAAGCTGAGAGCTCACTCCTCGGCTCTGTCTCTGTTGCCGGCTTCCCTGCTCTAATACCCGCAAGCTCTGTGACACTCAGACACCCCCGATCCTTCTGTGACCTTGCGGGACCTGAGGCCACGCTGACCCCACGTGGGCCTCACCCCGGTTTAGGACCCCGCTCTGGAGCGATGTCCCTCAGCAGAACAGACTTTTAAAAGTCCTTATTTTGTGCTCCATAGCTCGGCCACTTGCTGGGAGCTGGCTCTTCCCCCCGCAGTCTATCTTCCCGTCGCTTTGGATTCACTTCTCCGCCAGTCCTACCTTTCAGAAAGTGGTTGATTTTCTGTTTCTAGAATTGCTGTTCTTCTTCTCTTCGATCTGACGTTAGATTTGTAGGTGTTTGCAATCTTTAGATAAGCTATCTAGCTGATCTCCTGCTACCTGAAGTAGTCTCAGCCTGCTACTTCGCCGTCTTGACTCCTCCCCTATTTTCAACTTTTTGAGGGATGTCCATACTGTTTTCCGGAATGGCTGCACCAGCTTGCACTGTTGGAAGGGTTTTAATGGCTGATTGAATCTCCTTGCTAGTAATCAGTCTATTCAGATTTTCTTAGAGGATTGTTTATAGGAATTTATCCATCTCTTCTAGGTTGTCCCATTTGTTGGCATATAATTGTTTTAGTAGTCTCTTAAAATCCTTCATATTTCTCGTGGTATTAGTTGTAACTATTCCTCTTTCATTTCTGATTTTATTTATTTGAAGAACCCCTGTCCCTCATTTTTGGTGAGCTTGGTTAAGGTTTGTCAATTTGTTTACCTTTTCAAAGGAAAGCTCTTCATTTCATTTATCCTTTCTGTTGTCTTTTTAGTCTCTGTTCTACTTATGTCTGCCCTGGTCTTTATTTTCTTCTTTCTACTAATTTTGTAGAGTTGTCTGTTCTTTTTTTCCCTAGTTCCTTTAGGTATAGAGTTAGATTGTTTATTTGAAATTTTTCTTGTTTCTTGAGGTTGGTCTGTAACACTATAAACTTCCCTCTTGAAACTGCTTTTGCTGAATTCTGTAGATTTTGGACTGTTGTATTTCTCTTTGAATTTTTTTCTTATTTCTCCTTTGATTTATTCTTAACACATTGATTGTTCAGTAGCATGTTGTGTTATCTTCACATATTTGTGATTTTTCCAATTGTCTTTCTATATTGATTTCTAGTTTCATACATTAAAATTGGAGAATGTGTTTGATATGATTTTAATGTTCTTAAATTGATTGAGACTTGTTTTTTGGACTAACATATGATCTATTCTGAATGTTCCATGTGTACTAGAGAAGAATATGTATTCTGCTAAATTTGTTTTTAATTAATTGATTAAAGAACAGCAATGTGTTTAGATTTAATTTCTTTTCATGAGATAGCTACTTTTTTTTTGAGTATAGCTGACACACAATGTTACATTAGTTTCATTTGTACAACTTAGTGATTTTACAAGTTTGTACATTATGCTCAATTCATCACAAGTAGAGTTACCATCTGTGCCATTACAGCATCATTGACATTACAGCATTATAATGACAGTATTCATTATGCTTTGCTTTTTCTTCCTATGACTTATTTATTTCATGACTGGAAGCCTCTGCCTCCCTCTCCCCTCCACCCATTTTGGCCCTCTGCCCCCAGCAACCATCAGTTTGTTCTCTATATGTGTAGTTTTGTTTCTTTTTGTTTATTCATATTCTAAGATCCCATTAATGAGTGGAATCATATGATATTTGTCTTCCTCAGTCTGACTTATTTCACTTAGTGTAATATCCTGTAGGTCCATTCCTGTCTCAAATGGCATGATCTCACGCATTTTTATGACTGTAATATTCCTCTCTGTGTGTGCGCTACATTTTCCTTATCCATTTATCTGTCAATGGACATTTAGGTTGCTTGCATGTCTTGGCTATTGTAAATAATGGTGCAATAAACATAGGGGTTCATGTATCTTTAAGAATTATCATTTTCCCTGAGTAAATACCCAATAGTCGAATTACTGACTTTTTGTTTGGATAATTTATCCATTGATGTAAGTGGGATGTTAAAGCCTCCTTCTATTATAGTATTATTGCTGTCAATTTCTCCTTTTATGTCTATTAATATTTGCCTTATATATTTAGCCACTTCTATGTTGCGTGCATAAATACTTAAAAATGTTATATCCCCTTGTTGGGTCGACCCCTTTATCATTATGTAATGCTCTTCTTTGTCTTCTATTACAGTATTTGTTTCAAAGTCTCTTTCGTCTGGTATAAGTATAGCTACCTAGCTTTGGTTTTGTTTGCATGGAATATCTTTTCTTTCCACTGTATGTGTCCTTACATCTGAGGTGAGACTGTTGTAGACAGTATATAGATGGATCTTATCTTACTATCTGTTCAGCTACTCTTTTGATTGTAGAACTTAGTTCATTTACATTTAAAGTAATTATTGATAGGTAATAATAATAGCCTGCCTTTCAGGCTGAAGCTCCAGAACAAGAAAATAGGCCTTTTCACATGTGTTTCTGCCTTTTGTTGCATAGAGCCGTGGGAGTGGTAGCCTGGCAGGAAGTGTCTCTCTGATTGTTTCAGACACATGGGGCCCAGAAACACGATCCCCTCTGGCCACCAGTGCCAGGGCCATCTCCTGGGTAGGGTGTGTGTGCCTGCTGGCTTTGGCAAGGCAGGCCCAGGCAGTATCCTATGGAGGTGGGGGCACAGCATTCCCACCTGAGATAGTAGGCTGGGGAAGGGGTATACAGAAATGGTGCTTGCCAAAGTTGGCACCAACAAGGCAGAAGGAGAACACACTGCAATAGATTATGCTGAGTGAAATAAGTCCAGCAGAGAGGGTCAGTTATCAAATGGTTTCATTTACTTGTGGAGCATAAGGAATAACATGGAGGACATTTGGAGATGGAGAGGAGAAGTGAATTGGGGGAGATTGGAGGGGGAGACAAACCATGAGAGACTGTGGACACTGAGGAACAAACAGGGTTTTGGAGCGGGGCGTGGGTGGATGGGTGAGCCTGGTGGCTTATAATACTATGGAGGGCACGCATTGCATGGAGCACTGGGTGTGGTGCATAAACAATGAATGCTGGAACACTGAAAAGAAGTAAAAAAAAAAAAAAAAAAAAAAAAAAAAGGAGGACACAAAAATGGTACCCATTGATGCCTCTGTCTTCAGAGAGAGTCCCAACAAGTTCCTGCCTTTCCTCAGATGCTTTAAAACTAATAGGTGAGTCTCCTTTGCATATGCTAGGTGCCTTTAGAACTGTTGCTTTTTTGCTGGGTCCCAGGGTCTGTGGGTCTGTGCACGAGCCCTTTAAGAGTGGATTTTTCATTCCATATAACCCTATGGTTCTCCTGGAAGTAAGCCCGTTGGTGTTTAAAGCCAGGCACTTGGAGGTGGGGAGCTTGTCTCTCTAGTGTAGTTCTGTAGGATTCGGTTGCCTGATGTGGGAGCATAAATCCTTTGGTCCTTGGGAACAAGATTTGTATTATGATGAGGCTTGGGTGGGGTTTCTTATGAGACGGTGTCTCTC
Source organism: Mustela nigripes (assembly GCF_022355385.1). NCBI lineage: Eukaryota > Metazoa > Chordata > Mammalia > Carnivora > Mustelidae > Mustela > Mustela nigripes. Next base: position 1,802,275 of record NC_081571.1, on the reverse strand, counting down.
CTATTCCACTTAGTGTGGCCCTTCTATTTTTTGTTGTGGAGGAGCTATTCTGCTGGCTTCTGGGTCCTTTTCAGAGGAAATTGTTTAATGTGTAGTTGTAGATTTGTTCTGTTCCTGGTAAGAGGCGAGTTCAGGACCTTATAAGTTGCCAATCTTGAACCTTGTCTAGTAGAATGTTATTTTATTTCAGGTAATGCATCCCTTAAGCTAGTCTTAACTTTTTAATTCCAAAATTTTACTTGAGGGTGACTTATGTACATTTTTTATAAGAAATTTTCTGAGGCATGAATTTTTTTTGGAGTGCTATCCTAGGTATTATTCTGCTAATTTTTGCATTAAAACATGTAGGCATATGGCTATATACACAGGCAAACAGAGAGCAAACCCTACCATGCTCTAGTTGCTTCAGCTCAAACACCAAATGTGCCCTTCCTAGGAAATATTTAATAGCTCTTACTGACAAATATTTCATAGCCAACTTAGAATAATAATGTAGAAACAGTTTTACTTCAGCTTTTGCTCAATGAATAAGTAACTATAGAATGGAAAGATACTTTAAAAAATATCTAGTGTGGATTTTTTTCAAAGCTAAATGCCATTAATGATAAAATTAGAATTGAGGGGTGTCTGGGTGGCTCAGTGGGTTAAAGCTTCTGCCTTCAGCTCAGGTCATGATCCTAGGGTTTGGGATCGAGCCCTGTATTGGGCTCTCTGCTCAACAGGGAGCCTGCTTCTCTTCCTTTCTCTCTGCCTGCCTCTCTGCCTACTTGTGATCTCTTGTCTGTCAAATAAATAAATAAAATCTTTTAAAAAAAATTATAACTGAAACAATTTTTTAAAAAGATTTTATTCATTTGAGAGAGAGTCAGAGTATGAGCTAGGGGAGGGACAGACTCACCACTGAGTGGAGAGCCAGCTGTAGGGCTGGCTTCCAGGACCCTGAGATCATGACCTGAGCAAAAGCCAGACGCTGAACTGACTGAGCCACCCAGGCACCCCAGAATTGAATCAATTTTATTACTTAACTTTTCTCCCCTGCTGCTTTGCTGCTATGTAACAGAATAATGTTCACCTGCAGTTTTTTTTTTAAAGATTTTATTTATTTGAGAGAGAGAGAGAGAGAGAGAGCATGAGGGAGAACACCAGAAGGGGGAGGGGGACAGCTGAGAGAGGGACAAGCAGACTCCCTGCTAAGCAGGGAACCCAGCACTAGCTCGACATAGGCCTTAACAAGGGGCTCAATGGGGGCTCCATCCCAGGACCCTGGCATCATGACCTGAGCTGAAGGCAGACACTTCACCAACTAAGCCACCCAGGTGCCCCCTTACTTGCAGTAGTTTTATGAAGTACTAATTCAGATTTATGAATTTAGAAGCTTTAAAGCATATGAGAATAGTTAGAATGGTAGGGACATATTATGTGGTCTCCAGGTATCTAGTGGTTCAGAAAAAGTTAATAAAATGTCACTGGCTCGGGCTGCCTGGGTGGCACAGTGGGTTAAGCCTCTGCCTTCAGCTCAGGTCATGATCTCAGGGTCCTGGGATCATCGGGCTCTCTGCTGGGCAGGGAGCCTGCTTCCTCCTCCCTCTCTCTCTCTGCTTGCCTCTCTGCCTACTTGTGATCGCTCTCTGTCAAATAAATAAAAAAATCTTTAAAAAAAATGTCATTGGCTCTAAGGGCAGGAAGATAATTGTATTTGGGCCCAAGGTAAAGTAGTACTGGGAACAAGAAAGCTGACAGAACATTTATTCTGGGGTTGTGCTGTCTGATCTTTGTACCTGGTTGTATTAGTCTGTGCTATCGATTCCCCCTGCTTGCACTTGCTCACTTTTCCTCTCTCCTTTGCTTCTTATTCTTGCACATTGCTGCCAACCCCAGCATTATAATCTTTCAACTCCAGTGCCTATTACTGACTAAGAGTTTCCACATTTTAGGTTCAATTTACAGGTGAGGAAATCTGATTGGCTTGGCCCCTCTGTGCAAGCCAGGCTACAGGTATAGCAGGATGCTGGTAAGACAGTTGGCTTGTGCTTTGGGTCAGTTGTCCGTGTCATATCCATTCATGAATGGCTGAGCATGTGTGAGGGCAAAGGGATGCCAGCAGCTTCCCAGCAGTTGGCTTTTTGCTCTTGGTTCCTCCTCTAGAGGACTATGGGCAATACAGGCTTTGAAACTATTGTAAGAAGAAGAAATCAGCTTTGTCATTAATGCCTGTTATATGGAACATAACTAATTTCTCCCCAAATTTTTATAACAATTCTCAAATACACAGAAAAGTAGAAATTATTGAAAAAAGAATACCCACATACTACTTTGCTAGTCACTAATTATTAAAAATTTGCTCTATTTGCTTTATCTGTATATAATTTATTTAATTAATGCTTTATGTTATAGGGTTAGTTTTTACTTTTTTGCTAATATAAATTCTACTGTAAATGATTGTCTGTGTGTTGCCCAGGTTAACCTAATCTAAGATCAGTTCTATAAGTAAAATTCCCAGGCCAAATATTAGAAATACTTAATTTTGATACAGGCTATGAGACTTCCTTCAGCTACTTTGCACCTCTTTTATTACCCACAATGGTTTGTAAGTGCCCATTTGCCCGTAACTTTGCCAACACTAAACATTGTCAGTTTTTAAAAATCTCTGCCTTTTGGATATATATTTTATTTGCTATTATTAGAATAAAGCAGTAGAGTGTATTTTCAATTTAGTTTGCTCACATACTTTATAGAGGTCCCCTCCTCTTGTGTTTGGTGTATTCATCTATTTCTGGGTTTATAGGAATTTTTGTATATTTATATGTTATAAATATTATTTCTTTTTGGACATTTGTCTTATGTTAATTTTTTGGTCACTAACAAAGTTATTAAGATCAGTTAATTTATTTGGCAATCATTATTCAAACATGAGGACGATAGTAGCTTGGATTATTATAAAAATGTCTTTGAAAGGCTGAAAACTGCTCTAGAATGAATGCCACCCCACCCCCAACTGCATTTGTAGAGGAAGGACTACAGCTCTCTCGGACATGTGACTGACTTCTATATGATTGCAGCATAGTTGCAGAGTTGGGGGTGGTCACTCTTCAAGTGCCGAGCAGTGCCATGTGGCTGTGAAATGACTGCTGTGCTAGACAATGAAGGTTTAAGCAATGATGTGACCTTGGTGAATCAGGAAAGAGAGAACTTCCTTCTCCCCACTTGTTGTGCCTCCCCTTGTAGTATGGGCTCGTTTGAGAGGCACTTACGCGCATTTTGAAAAGGCAAGTCAAGTTGTGGGAGGAGGTTTACTTAATGAGATGACTCTATTGTGTTCTCCTATGTGGAAAGTCTTTTCTGTAACAGCAGCCACGGTACTTTGGGCTTTGATAACATGGCAGCCGAAGCCTCTCACCATTCTGTCTTGTTTGGCCTGTGAGCCTTACCCGTGCGTGGCACTTAAGGGCCTTTTCTTTTGTGCCCATCCTCTCCGATTCATAGTGTGGTAGACACAGGATGTGGGGGGACTTCCTGACAGAGGGGTCTGCTGCTAAGGCTGCTTTGGAGGCCCCATGGAGCTCTCGCCCCTGAGGGAGTCAGCTTGACATGCTGTCGTGCCTGACCAGCCTATGGGCAAAAGCTTTTACATGGAGAGAGGCGAAGAGTCATTTTGGAGGAATGTGGTAATTTCTGAAACCACAGAGTGGGAAGGAAAAGAAGAGTCTTTTTGAAAAATATTTCTATGCATTTTATTATACATACAACAAAGTACAGAAATCCTATGTACTTTATTTAATGGTGATCATAGAGTGGACACACCACTGTAAGCCCTGCTGGGAAAGTATCCATTCTAGAGTTGGGCTGTATGATAGGCTCCTTTCATGGTTAAATCAATCACCATATATGTCAAACATGATGATACTGGCAGTGGGGAGAAGAACATTTGGAGTCAATAACTGGTCATTTGGGATGACTTGTTAATTGGCCTTTTAACATAGGGGCTTGCAGCTCTGGAGTGTGTGAGGAGGGGTGAGTGGGTGTTTGAGGAAGAGAAAGAAGTCTTCAGGCAGGGTTTCTCTTTCAAACTCTGGCTTGTGGTCTGTAGGGTATTTTTCCTCAGAGGCTAGAATAGCTTTGTCAATAGAACTTGCTGCAAAGAGGGAAATATTCTGTATATGCCTTTGCTGTTCAGATTGGTAGCCACTATCACATGTGACTATTGAATACTTGAGCCATGTCTAGTACTATTGATTAACTGATTTTTAAAATTCATTAATTTTAATTAATTTAAATAGCAGCATGTGGCCAGAGCCTACCATATTGGACAGTGCTAGGTCTAGAGCATTGAGAGTTTAATAAAAAAATTTCTATGTAATTATTTATATAATAAATATAAAATATCTATTATATAAATTTTAAATATTTATTATTTATGTATTTTAGAAATATATATAAATTACATGTTATATATCATTATAATATGTAACATATATACATATATGTACATTATATATGTATTTATATATAAGTTATATATAACATGTACATTATATATGTAATATGTAAATTTTGTATTAATCATAAACGATTTTAATATTGCAGAAGAATATGGAGTAAAACATTCTGTATAATCCTGCTCCTTTTCCCGAAGTTGAGTAGAGGTGCCTTAGTTGTTTTCACTGTTTTTCCAACTAATGGCTTTACTTACATAAGATACCTTGTAACAAGATAATAGCCCCTCTCAGTAACTCCTGGTATGTATTAGGGGCTTAGCTCAAGTGAATATTGTGTGAGAGCTTTGAAGCTTGGATAGCAAGCACTTCTGTGGCATTAGCAGGATTTTCAGGTCAGTAGGAGGCATGCCAAGCTCTTCCCTTCAGTTGCTTGGGCCCAAGCCTGACAGAAGAGGGGGTGTTGTAACTGTGCGGAGTGCTTTCTGTACTCAGAGCCTGAAGGATAGATTAGCTGAATTAGGAGAGGTTGGGAGAGGGGAGATGGAGTGGGGATAATAGTTCTTGGAGCCCATCCTTTGACTGCTATTCTAGCCACCACCATCCCTTCCTCAAAGCAGTGCATAGTTACTACAATGAAATAACACCACACCTGAGGCAAGCCTGTCCTGCTGAACGTTCTGTCTGCTTGCTAATAATTTAGTTTGTTACTATTTCCTGAATGGTGGCAGAGGACATGAGACTCATGGGTCAGAGAGAGAGAACGTTCTTAATCAGAGCAGAGCAAACAGCATGAGCATGCTATTAGTATTTTTCCTTTTGCCCTGAGTCCCATGGGGGATATGTGAAGGTTCCTGGTAGAAACCTGCAGATTCAGTGTGCATCCAAGACAAGAACATAGAGCTTGGGGAAACCACTGTTTTTATAGTAAGAGGTAAGTAAGCTTGCTCTTTATCCTTGAGGGATATATTTCTGAAAAATAATTCTAACAGATGATCTGAGTCAAGAACCAGCAAGACCTGTGTGTGCTCCAGGAAAAATTCTTCCCACCACTCAATGCCTGGCTTTGTCCACACACCACTCTCGGCTCCTCTGAAATGGGGACTATGTTTCTCCTGACCTCTGGATCACATTTTGAAAGGCTTCCAATTCAGAGGAACCCTAGAGAGTGTTGTTGATTGGTCTTTGAATTGTACAGAGTACCAGGGCAATCTGTGGATCAGGTGCAACTCACTTTTGTTATTCCCAGTGGCACTGGAATAATCTCAAGATTGAGAGAAAAATGGAGAATAGTCCAATCACCTACCCAATACTTGATGACAAGTGATTACCTACCTCTCTTCTGATACCTCCACTTCCAAGGATTTTCCATCTGCTTGGTCTTTTCTTCAGTAACATCAAACCTCAGGACAGCCCAAGCAGTGGAACCAGGTGCAGGAGCCTCAGACCAAAGTGCTATGTGGTCTGCAGGAAATCAGCCCCACAGTGTGTAAATGTGGCTATTTCTCCCAACCTCATAAAAATACCCCCTTGACCTCCTTTCTCCTTCTAGTAACTGCCACATTTTTCTTCAGACCTTGATGAAATTGTCTGTATTCTGTCTCTACTTCCTTTCTTCCCATCTACATTCTTTAGTTTCAAATCATATCAAAGTTGAGAAAATAGTATAATGAAAACTTATGTACCCCTCTTATCCCCGGTTTCAACTGTTATTAACATGGGGCTAATCTAGTTTCATTTATGTTTCCTTCTGTGGATTAATTTGAAACAAATCCCAGGCATTTGTATCATTTCACTAATAAATATGTCAGGATATACCTAAAAACAAGGACTACAATTGACCCTTAAAAGATGCAGAAGTTAGGGGTGCTGAACACCCCCATGGAGTTGAAAATCCATCTATAACTTTGACTCCTCTCAAACTTAATTACTGATAGCCTACTCTTGACTGGAAGCCTTATTGATAATACCAATAGGCAACACATATTTTGCACATTACCTGTATTAAATACTGTGTTCTTAAAGTAAGCTAGAGAAAAGATGTTAAGAAAATCACAAGGAAGGGGCACCTGAGTGGCTCATAGTTAAGCATCTGTCTTTGGCTCAGGTCATGAAACCAGATCCTGGGATTGAGCCCTGCATCAGGCTCCCTGCTATATGGGGAGTTTGCTTCTCCCTCTCCTTCTCCCCCTGCTTGGGTTCCCTCTCTTGCTGTCTCACTCTCTCTCAAAAAAATAAATAAAATCTTTTTAAAAAATCACAAGGAAGAGAAAATATATTTACAGTACTATACTGTAAAAATCTGCATATAAATGGACACACAGTTCAACCCATGTTGTTTAAGGGTCAATTATATTTTAAAAATATATTATAATAATAGCATCATCAAGTATAAAACATTAACAAAATTCCTTAATATTATCAAATAGTATCATTTTTTTTTTTTTAAGATTTTACCTATTTATTTGACAGAGAGAGATCACAAGAAGGCAGAGAGGCAGGCAGAGAGAGAGGGAAGCAGGCTCCCCACCGAGCAGAGAGCCCGACACGGGGCTCGATCCCAGGATGCTGAGATCATGGCCTGAGCCGAAGGCAGAGGCTCAACCCACTGTGCCACCCAGTCGCCCCCCAAATAGTATCTTTAAATATCCCATCAGTATTCAGAATTTCCCTGATTACCCAAAAACTTTTTTACTTGTGGTTTGATTGATTCAGGGTCCAAGTAAGGCCCACACATTGTATTTAGTTGATCTGTTTCTTAGCTTTTTCAATCTATAGGTTTCCCCATCTCTCTCTCTCTCTCACCCTCTCTTTAAAATTTTCTTGCAGTTTATTTGTTGAAGAACATGGTCATTTGTTCTGTGAAATTTTCTAAATTCTGGATTTTGCCAAATGTATCTATTTAATGTGTTCCTTCCCCTGTCCCTTCATTTCCTAAACTGGTAGTTAGATCTAGGGGCTCATTTCTCTTACACTCAGGCAGGGTTTCCTTCCTACCAGTCTATCAGAACTACTCTTGTCACTGTCCCCACCCCCATTCCTCTTGTGAACCCCGGTGGTCAGTTTTGACCCAGATGGTCACTTTCTTCTCACTGAGATTCCCTTTCACTTCTCTGACCCCCTGCATCTGATTTTCCTCCCATCTCCTGTTCCGTATCCTTCAGTGAAGTTGGAGGAGTGTTCTAAGTCTCAGTTCTTTGACTTCTTTATTATTAGTCACTTCCTCAGTGATCTCATCTGGTTTCATGCCTGTATATACCATGTCTTTGCAGTAATCCCAAATTCATATCCTCCGCCTAGGTCTTGCCCATTAACCTTGAGACTTCTGTCTAGTTGTTTCCTAGATGTGTGATTAGACATCTTTTTCAAACTTAAAGCATCCTATATTGAATAATGCCTGATCTTCTCTCCCTAAATCTACTTCAGGTATGGGCTTCCCCACCAGGGATAATGGCCTTTCTGTCCTTTCTTCTGCTGTCCAAAAGAAACGTGATGTCATCCCCAGTTCTTTTTCTCACACCCCCATGTGGCACACAGCAACTCTTGTAGTCTGCCTGTGAAAACCTGTGTATTCAGAACTCCGCTGACCATTTCCTGTCTCCGCCTCTGCTTCTATCCTGCTGTAGCCTACTACCATATTTTGCAGTGGTCTCCTGACTTCTAGGTGATTTGTTTACTTCCATCTTTGCCTGTCTTCAGTATATACTTAAAAATTTTTTTTAATTTTAATTTTTTAAAAGTTTATTTTTAAATTTTTTATAGAGAGAGCACACTTGTGGGAGGACAGGGAGAGGGAGAGAATATTAAGCAGCCTCCATGCTGAGCAGGGATCCTGATGCAGAGTTTGATCTCATAAGCCTAAGATCGTGACTTGAGCTGAATCAAGAGTTGTACACTTAACTGACTGAACCACCCAGGCACCCGGGTATATTCTTATTAAAGCAGCCAGAACCTTGTAAAACTGAAGTCAGAGCATGTCTTTCCTCTAAAACCTTCTATTATCTGCTCATCTCACTTGGAGTCAAAGTGAAAAGCTCTCGGCAGCCTCTGAGGCATCCCTCCTGCCCTCTCTGACCTCCTCCTGCCATCCTCCCCCTTCCCTCTCTACTCCAAACTTACCAGCCTTGTTGATTTGGACCATGCAACACATTCCCTCAGGTTTTTGCACCTGTTCTTCCCTCTGCTGGGAATGCCTTTTTCCCAGATGCCTTTGTGGCTTGCCCCCTCACTTCCTTCAGCCCTTTGTTAATATGTGACCTTCCTGGCGAGTCAGTCCCTGGTGTGCTTTTAGAATTTCTTTTCCTCCCAGTCCCCATTCTCCTCCTTGTTGTCCTGTTCCCTGCTTCTTCTCTCCCCCAGCACTTGTTACTTTACTATGATATCTTACTTACCTGCTTAGTTTTTTTTCTGCCTGCCCACTGTAAGCTCCATGAGGCAAGAATTTTTGTTTTGTCACTGCTGCATCCCCAGTGCCTGGAATTGTGCCAAACACCCATAGGTCCTCTAAATATTTCTTTAGTGAACAACTGTAGCCTTCATATTAACCTCATAGGAAGAGGCTGTTGACTGTTATATAGTATTTATCACTAGATAATCAGGTGGGTTTTTTTTGTTGTTGTTGTGGTTTCTTTTCTTTGTTTCTTTGTTTTGTTTTTTTCTTTTCTTTGTCTCTTTTGTTTTGTTTGTTTTTTGCCAATAGCTAACATTTATCAAGCCTCTGTAGTGTTCTAGAAACACAAAGGTGAGCAACATGGTTCCTGGTGCATAGAACTTAGCCTGTTGAACAAGCAAACAAAAATAAATTCATATTGCTGATAAATTCATACTACTTTCTTTTAACATCACTGTGTAAAATTCACCATGTTTTTTATTAACATACTTAGATATTCATGACTAACAAAAAACAACAGATGTGTGTAACCTTTCCAGACCTAGAAATAAAGGTAGAAGCATTTGTCATTTGCTTCCTCTCCAGATTTATCCACACCAATGCAGGCATCTGCATACAAAATGGGTGGCAGGGGTAGAATTTTTCTAGGGTTGGTCCCAGAGGAAAGACTATCTTAAGAAGATAGACCTTGGGTGGGCCAAGATTACCTTTTGAGGTACAGTCCCCAGAAGAACAAAGGGACAGACAGTAATACTTGGAGAAAGACCATGGGAGTTGAGATCTGAATGTTATTAATACATGCTCCTCTAAGCCAGGGAGAAAGTGCTAGTTATCCTCTGGTACGGTAAGGAAGTTTTGCCCAAACCAAGAATTTACCTTTTGCAGAATAAGTTTATTTAAACAGTTAAAAAAATTGTGGTGAGATGCACATAGCATTTGCCATCTTAAACATTTTCAAGTGTGTGGTTTAGTAGTGTTCAGTGTATTTACATTGTGCAACCAATCTCCAGAATTTTTTTCTCTTGCAAAACTGCAACTCTGTCCCCATTAAATAATCTCCAAGCCTCCCTTCCCCGCCAAGTCCCTGGTGACCAACATTCTATTCTCTGTCTCTATGATTTTGACTACTCTGAGTACCTCATACAAGTGGAATCATGCAGTATTTGTCTTTTGGTGACTGAGTTAATTTTATTTTGCATTATGTCTTCAGTGTTGATCCATGTTGGGCATGTGTCCAGAATTTCCTTCCTTTTAAGTCTGTATAATTTAGTGGCCATTTTTATTTTATTGTACTTTTTAAAACATTTTTAAATTTAAACTCAATTAATTAACATACAGTATATTATTGGTTCAGAGGTATAGGCCTATGATTCATCAGTCTTATATAACATCCTGTGCTCATTATATCACATGCCCTCCTTAAAGCCCATCACCCAGTTACCCCATCCCTCCAACCCCCTGACCTCCAGCAACCCTCAGTTTGTTTCCTGTGGTTAAGGGTCTCTTATGGTTTGTCTCCATCTCTGGTTTTGTCTTGTTTTATTTTTTCCTCTCTTCCCCACGATCCTCTGTTTTGTTTCTTTAATTCCACATATCAGTGAGATCATATGATAATTGTCTTTCTCTGATTGCCTCACTTCACTTAGAATAATACCCTCAAGTTCTATCCACGCAGTTGCAAATGGCAAGATTTCATTTTTTTTGATGAGTGTGTAATTAGTGGTCATTTAAAAAAACACAAGATGCTGAACACAGCTGATCTTTGCACCCAGAGTTGGATTACTCAGCAGGCTGGGTAAATTCTCAATGGCCCCACCACTAGTTCTGCCCTTGTGGAGGGTTATCAAATGTATCTGTTAGCCTATAGGTCCCCTAAGGGGAAACTGTAGTGTACCCTTTTGAATTGGTCAGCTTGGAACGAAATGAAACAGCTCCGGAGTTTGGAATTATAGACAAGTTTAAGTGGATTTTGTTGCCTATTAGCTCTATAAACTGCCTTCTTGTACGTCACCTCCACTGGAGAAATCCCTTGAATATCTGAGCCTTAGTTGTGTTGTGAGAAGACGTTTCCCTCTCACCTCTAGCTGACCACTTATGTAGCAGGCAAGCACCTTTGGGGAAAGATTTTTAAAATTCTAATCCTGCCTCAAGGTAACCACCTACCTTCTACCAAATGTGCAATTCATTTCCTCTTTGCCCTTTCACGCAACCAAATTTAAGAGTTTACCAAGTATTATTGCTCTCCATTTGTGCGTCAGGAGTTGGTTTTCAAAGCATTTTCACATACATTCATTTTTTAAATAATGGATTTGTTGAGATCCATCTAGCACACAGTTCACCCTTTTAGCACATTCACAGGGTTGTACAACTGTCACTACAGTGAATTTTAGAATATTCCCATCATCCCCAAAAGAAACCCTTCACCCCTCAGCTGTCACTCCCATTCCTTCCTCTCCAGCCCTGGGGCAACCACAAATCCATTTTCTGTCTCTGTAGATTTGCCAGTTGCTAGAAGTGGAATCCAGCAATATGTAGACCTTACTAATTGATTTCTTTTGCTGAGAATTTTTTTAAGGTTCCATGGAGCATGTATCAATACTTTATTCTTTTTTATGGCTGAATAACTTTTTATGGGTATACCACATTTTGTTTACCTGTTCACTAGCTATTGAATCTTTGGGTCATTTCCATTTAGCTGTTGTGAGTAGTCCTCATAGAAACATGTACAGTGTAGTTTTTCTTGGGACATATGTTTCATTCCTGTTGGGTACATACTGAGGAGTGGAATTGCTCTTATAAACTTTCATTTTGCCAGTTTTAAGCACTGTAAAGTCATTCTAAATTTTTTCTTTTCATTGCTGTACTCTTTGGAAGGAAGTCTTCCATACAGCCCCTGCTTCAGGAGTGGGGAGTTAGGTTACAATTCTCTGAGGGCAGAGTGTCTGCATAAATTATTGGGCAATTCTTCTGCAAGGAAGATTTGGCTTCTTTCGCATTTATTTGTTTATTCAAACATTTATTGACGTCAGTGTGGACTCATGGATACTTAGTTTATACTTTGGATTATAATCCAGTGTTACTTTACTTTTTTGTTCAACTTCTTCCGATTTTGGGCCCTAGAACTCTTTCATTTGGCTCCTGCAATCCTTTGATATGTTCTGTCAGGATAGGCCTTTACAAATTTTTAAATTTTAATTTTTTATTAGCACTATGTACTTTCTGGCACTCCCAATTACTCTGGGCTCATGTTGTGTATTTCCTGGCTCAGTCCTAGAATCAGCCATTTCTCCAAGAACCTCTGGTTCCCTTTATTAGAGAATGATATTAGAAACCCAATATTTGGGCTCTAGATGTGCTCCTTAACATTCATTTTTAACCTTTTGAACAACTTCGTGTGAGTTTTTAATGTCTTTTTTATCTTTTCCTTTTCTGGTAGCACACTGAAATAGGATGGGAGAGGTACCACTAGTTAGGATCCCAGGGTTTGGCTCTTTGGGTTTATCTCATAGCTCCAGCACATTTAGCTTGCATATTCTTAACCCCTCTATGCCTCAGTTTGCCCATATATAAAATGGGAAATAATAATACCACCTGCCTTGTGGGGTTGTTGTAAAGATTGACAGAGGAATGATGTATAAGATGTTGAATATTTCATGGCACCCAAGATGTGTTCAAAAGCTGGTGGTGGTAGCAGCAATTGTTTAATTGAAGAGGGTGGGGAAAATACTATCTCTGTTCTTCACCTTAAGTGACTTGCCCGACTTGCCCGACACAGTGGTCAAATGGGGATTCACAGAGGAGTCTTTCACTTCTACCACACCCTACTGGCTCCAGACTGTGGAGTTTTTGTTTCGGTGTGTGAACTAATGTTAACTACCTGACATCCGGTAGTGTGTCAGGCAGAATATTACTGCTGACTCTGGTCAGCAGTAATATTGTTGAGGATTGAGTTGAGGATTCAGGGGCCCCTGTATGGAAAGAGATAACATTTTTTAAATGAACATATAATGTATTATTTTCTTCGGGGACAGGTCTGTGAATCATCAGTCTTACTCAATAGCACATAACCCTCCCAGTGTCCACCACCCAGCCACCCTGTCCCTCCCTCCCGACCCCCAGCAGCCCTCAGTTTGTTTCCTGAGATTAAGAGTCTCTTACGGTTTGTCTCCCTCCCTGGTTCCATCTTGTTTCATTTTTTCCCTCCCTACCGCCACCACCCTCCACCCAGCCTCTCAAATTCCTCATATCAGAGAGATTATATGATCATTATCATTAAGAGATAATATTTTAAATAAATACAGCTATACAAATGTATAATTTTAAGATATTAAGTGTTTTAGAATAGGATGCTATATAATTTTTAAAATTTCATTCTGGGTTAGGAATGAAAAACTGTTCCATTAAGTTAACTGGACACATTTCTTAATTTTCTTTCCCTTTAGTGGACTCATTGGACAAAGCTGGGCTATGTTGTTTGCCAGTGGAGGCTTCAAGGTGAAACTCTATGATATTGGGCAACAGCAGGTAACAAATGCCTTGGAAAAGATCAGGTAAGTTGGCTGGCACCCTCCAGGAGGAATTGGAAAGGCTCTGCTGCTCTCAGTGGGTCTTGTTTATCATACTCTCAAGGCTATAACTATCTGTAATTTTACTCTTTCATTTGATGGCGGTTACAGTGCCTTTGAGTTGGTAAAGGTCAGACCCACAGTGGGTGAATCATAAAAAATTAAGACTGAAGAAGGGGCTCAGATTGTGAGAGGACTGTTTGTGTGATATAAAAATGTGTGATGGGAGTGGAGGAGCTGAACATCCGTCTTAGGCTTCTAGCCTGAGTGAATTTTCTTCTGTCCCTGTGTCACACTGGGCTGGAGGTCAGCGTTTCCCTGTGTTCCCTCTGGGCGGATGACCAGCTCTCAGCATGTGATAGCTTAGAGCTTCATGGGCATTATATTTTCGGAAGAGGGTGTCCTGAGGTTTGTTTTGACCTATTTGATCTAATGTTGTCAGGACTCAAATGAACTGTGATAACTGTAATACTTAGAGGTGTCAGAGTTGGTGAAGTTATGTGTACTGAGTGCTAAGCATGAGGAGGGGTAAGTTTTGGAATAATCACAGGGGGTAAGAAGGAAAATAGGAACCATAGGAAAGAGGCTGAGTATGGGTAGATCAAAGATAGAAGCACCAAACTAATAAAATGTGCTGGAAGGTCAGAGGGCCCTAATTTATGATACATTCACCCAAGAGGACTATCGCTGAACATAGTTTTGACCATCTCAAATGTGGTATTGTATAGGTAGTTATTCTCCTTGGGGGAGATCCATGAATGTGTAACTTGAATTTACATTTTGTGTAACAAATATATGCTGACTTTATTGTTACTTTTTGAAAAAACTAATATATATAGTGTGACATCAGGCTATAGACACCAAGAAATGATATACCTTAGTTCAGTTTTGTTGTGTAACAGATTAAGAACCCAAAACCTGGAGAAGTCAAGTTACTTCTTATATGTAGTAACATAGAGTCAATGTCAAGATGAAGTGTCAATCTGAAAAGTGAACAAACAGGGGTGCCTGCCTGCCTGACTCAGTTGGTGGAGCATGTGACTCTTGATATTGGGGTTGTAAGTTCAAGCCCCACATTGGGTGTAGGGATTACTTAAAAATAAAATCTTTACAAATAAAAATAAAAACAAACCCCAAATGAAAAAAAAAAATGAAAGAACAACTTTAAAACTAAACACACATACTCCTAACGTTTTGTTCTGTGCTCTTATAGACGGAAGAGGAATTAGCATAATAAATATCTACAATGTTCCAGGTATATGCTCTCCACTAGGGATGTATAGATGACTAAGAGAGATACAGTTCTATCCACCATGGAATTTACTAGTCTGGCAATCTTATATATAAATTCTCATAGTAAGCCCCAGGAGGCAGATTATATTGCCATTATTTTAGGAGAAAACTTAGGTCTATAAATGGTCAATAACCTGCTCAAAAAGACACAGTAAGGCAGAAGATTCAAACTCTGGTTCATCTGACACATTAAGGGTAGGTCTGAGTGCCTTTAGCACCTATCTATACTATTTGTTTTATAGAGATCCTGCAAACATTACTTTTAATATAATATTTAAAATACACAGAGGAATAGGTCATTTATGTTAGCTTATGAAGTATACAATAAAAGGAGCATTTATGAAACTACTGTCCATCTTGAGATCTAGGTATTGTCAAGACCCTGTGTATACCTTTTGAAACTGATCCCGTGTCTTCCCAGCAGAAGTAACTATACTGTTACCTTGCTTTAAAGAAGTTTTACTGTTGATATGTACTCTAAATAATGTATGGTTTTGTTCTGCTTATTTTTGTGCCTTATGAAATTTTTTTGAGATTCATCCATGTTATTGCTTATAGCTGTAGTACATCTATGTTTATTGCTATATAATTTTCTAGTGTGTGACTTTGCTATTATTTACTTCTGTTTTATGCTTCTGATGAACATTAAGCTATTTCCAGTTGGGGGCTATTGTAAACAATGTTGCCATTTATGTCCTTGTGTATGTCTCCTGGTGCATAAGTACAAGAATATCTACAGTGTACATACCTAAGAGTGAGACTGCTGGGTTTATTTTTCCTTCTTGGATTCTTATTATATGTCTGTTGAACCAATTCATTCTAGCCTTCACATCTTTTAACCTCTCTTATATTTTCTGTTTCCCTGACTCCTTGGAATATATTTTGGATACATTCCTTAGATTTTTCTTCCAGTTCACTAATTCTAGTTTTAGCTGTGTCTTATCTATTGTTAAATCATCCACTGAATTTATTTCAATAATCAAATTTTCACTTTAATAGTTCTATCTATCTGCCTCTTTTCCAAATATACTCATTCATTTTTAATAGCTTCTCATTGTTTTGCTCATTCTCTGTGGTTACTTTTTTTTAAAGATTTTTTTTAATTTTATTTTAAAGATTTATTTATTTGTCAGAGAGAGAGAGAGAGAGAGAGAGAGAGAGCAAGGTCAAGCAGGCAGAGTAGCAGGCAGAGGGAGAAGCAGGCTCAGCACATAGCAAGGAGCCTGATACGGGACTCAATCCCAAGACCCTGGGATCATGACCTGAGCCAAAGGAAGACACTTAACTGACTGAGCCACTCAGGTGTCCCTGTGGTTACCAGTTTTTAAATCTTTGTGCACTTAATACATAATTGTTTTATATTATATATCTAATAATTCCAGTACCTGAGGTTGTCTTAGCTCAGGTTCCTCAAAATCAGATCCTGAGATAGGGATTCTCAGGCCAGTGATTTATTAAAGAAGTGCTACAAGGAGAAACCAATGAGGGATTGATTGGTAGGGACAGGAAAAGGAAGACAAAGAGGCCAACTAAGGGTATAATTTCAGAAGTCCCAGGATCAGCAAGATTCCTGGAGTCCTGGAGCATAAAATATTGTGTCAAGTATGTCACCGCTTAAGGCAAGAGCTGAGTTTCCATATTTCTGCATCAGTCACTGACTGAGGGGCATTCCTAGGGGCTTGGATGGATGTGAACTCCCAGGTGCTTCTGTGTCTCTGCTCTGGGTCCTGGGGTAGTACTTTGGGGGTGGGGGCAGGGGTGAGCCATTAGCAGCAAAGATTCAAAAGTTGGAGGATGGGCACCCAGTGCTGGTCAGAGGGATTCAAAGAGGACTGGGTGGAGCACCAAAGGCTAGACTACCAAACTGTCTTCCAAATGTGTGGGCCATTTTGTACTCCCACCAGCAGTAAGTCAGAGTTCTAGCAGCGTTTGGTGGTGTCAGTGTTCTGGATTTGGGCCATTCTAACAGGTAGGTAGTGGCAGCTCATTGTTGTTTTACTTTGCATTTCCTTGATGACAAATCTGTGGAGCATCTTTTCATATGTTTACTTGCTATTTGTGTATCTTCTTTGAGTTCTTTTTCTGTTTTTGCTTCTTTTGGTTAAAGAGAGAACCTTGAAATTTTTCCTGACTTGCTCTGCTTGCTGTGACTCCCTCATGCATAAAAATTATTCCAATATGGGATCTTGTAGTTTGTAAGAATCGGTGGGCCACATGCTTGGGGCATGATTGCCAACATGTATCTTGGGGTGTTTAGAGATAAAGGAAGTTTCCAAAGGAGTTTTTGTTGACTCACAGGGTCCTGGGGGTTAGGCTAAGATTGCCTTTTGTCATTAGCAAAGTATCAACATCAAGGCAATTAGTCCCTAAAGGAAGGTCACTCTGCCTGTTTCCAGGGCTTGTCAATAGTCTGTAGATAGTAAGGAAACTGAATAATTTTTCTTCTGCCTTTGGTCCCCACATCATTGACAGTATCTGTGGTGTCGCAGAAGAGCACAGCCTCTGACCAAGTCAGGTATGAAGGTAGTTCTACCTGTGTTCCAGGGGCTGGCCTTCTCTCTGTAAGGGCCAAGTAGGAAATGTTTTAGGCTTTGAAGGTCATATGGTTTCTATAGCAGCCACTCCTTGTAGAGTGA
The DNA here is from genome assembly GCF_022355385.1 of Mustela nigripes. Classification (NCBI taxonomy): domain Eukaryota; kingdom Metazoa; phylum Chordata; class Mammalia; order Carnivora; family Mustelidae; genus Mustela; species Mustela nigripes. Next base: position 1,784,958 of record NC_081571.1, on the reverse strand, counting down.
AGCAACCACAGATAATATGTGAACAAATGGGCCCAGCTCTGTTCCAGTGAAACTTCATGAATTCACACCGAACTTTGGACTTCATATAACTTGCACATGTCACAAAATATTCTTTTTTTCCCCAACTATTTAAAAATGTAAAAGCCATTTCATCTCATAGGCCATATGAAAACAGGTGGTGGAGCAGCCTTAACCAGCGGCTACAGTTTGCTGACCTCTACTCTCTAGAATTCCCACTTCTGTTACCATTCATCTTTTATTTTGTCAAGTCAATTCTACTCTGTTGGAACCAAGAGAAAAGTCTAAGATTCCTAACTGAAAAGATCTTTGTTCTATTTCTCTGGGTTTTGTATTTCAGGCCTTATTTTTTAGGTGTATCATTTTAGTGTACCACTTTTAAAGCCCTTTCAGGCATCAGAGAGTATATGTGAAAACTGTGAGCAGGGTTTTTAATTTTTTTTAATTAAATTAAAAAAATTTTTTTTCATTGGGGCACCTGGGTGGCTGAGTCAGTTGAGTATCCGACCCTTGGTTTCACCTCAGGTCATGATCTCAGGATTTTGAGATTGAGCCCCGCTTTGGGCTCTGTGCTCAATGTGTGTCTGCTTGGGATTCTCTCCCCCTCTGCCCCTCTGTCTGCTTGTGCTTGATCTTCTCCTTCTCTCTCTAAAATAAATAAGTAAATCTTTAAAAATATATTTCATTGTTTATTTTTAAGGCCAGATAAAATACTTCCCTATTATCCTACTGCTTTGCTTAAGTTAGAGCTAATATTTCTTCATATAATTCATGCTCAATTAGATTGAACTTTTAGACGTCAGTCTGTAAGAGTTTTGAACTAAAAAAAAATTATTGCTATTAGCAGCTTTATTAAAGAAAAGCAATTTATTGAATTCTTTTGTATCCAGTCTTTAAAAAGAGTACACTCAGATCTTTTCTCAATAGCAGAAAATTTATTTTTGTAATTCACCTGCACATATGCTGAGTTAACTTAAATATGCAGAACTGGTTATACTTCCTTGGCAGGAAGTAGAGATCTTAGGGTATCTTGTGACTGACTACCTCTTTCTTCTCGAATTATTGCTAGCAAATAGCAACAGGAAAATCAGGCTGAGTCGTGTCATATTGCTCTCCTCGGGAGGACTACATTTTTGGTCTTGTCACTTAAGTAAAACCACCTGTTTCCCTTTCTTAAATCACAAGATTTTCAGATGTTCCATTCCTGTACACAGAAACCAAGTGAAGAGGATTGAGCCCAAACCTCATTTTTGTAAATACCTTTGTCAGTAAGAAGAATTCTGAGTTTCAGATTTTTTCAGTCAGGAAAGAATTATTGCTATTTCTTTCAGTAGGTAAACTGTGTCACGCTGCAGATGAACAGTGACTTTTAGCTCAAGTCAACAACATTGGTTGTAGTCCTTAGATGTCCAGGAACCAAGACTACAAAGTCCTTGACCATGTATTAGGCATAAAGTATAAGGAGAATCAACTTTATCTTTTTTGTCAAGAAGTATAAACAGTGTAACTTCTTCATTGTGTCAAAATAGTGCCCAACAGGCAGCATTTTAGGACACTGGCTTGTGGTCTTCAGTCATCACACTAGGTTGTGACCTCTATGAGGACAGAGACTGTGTATTACACTCTCAGTACCTCTCAGTATTGAAATGTTATGTGGTCTCTGTGATAGCCATTATGGCCAGAGAAAGAAGTAGCATGCACATCTCTTGTCTCCAGAAATAGATGCTAGCTCAGTAATTCCTTTTAACTGAGTCATGGGAACCTTGTCTAGAGTCTCAAAGATTAATTCTTCTTGCCATATTTTTCATAGCCTTTTTCCTGGCCATCTGTCCCACCCTGGCAGTTTGGCTCAGTTCCCAAATTCAGATCCTTCTGAACATTTTATAGTAGAAAATATGTGGTTGAAATATTACTACTTCTGCATGAAAATTCTATTTATATTAGACCTATTAAACACTATATCTTTTTCTTTTTAAAGATTTTTTTTTTATTTATTAATTTGACAGAGAAATCACAAGTAGACAGAGAGGCAGCCAGAGAGAGAGAAAGATAGGGAAGCAGGCTCCCTGCTGAACAGAGAGCCTGATGCGGGACTCGATCCCAGAACCCTGAGATCATGACCTGAGCCAAAGACAGCGGCTTAACCCACTGAGCCACCCAGGCGCCCCAAACACTATATCTTAAATGAGTAGATATAGTACATCTTGTTTCTGAAATTGTAAAAATGAACTTAAACTGGGTGAAGTTGATTTTTAAAAATATTACAACATTAGAAGATTAGAGAAATTATCACAACTCATACCATGCCAAGAGATCACAGGGAATTAAGAAAAATTAAAAAGATATCACCCAAGACTAATCTTTTTCTAATGGAGCAGTAAAATGAGAAGCTTAAAACTAAACATATTTAAATCTCAAAATAGAAGGGTAGCTTGACCTTGGAAAACCTTATTAGCAGATGCTTTACTACTTGGTTTTGGTTTTCCATTGTATGCCTTATGCTGGGCACATGTTAGGTTTCAATTAAGAATTTAAGACTATGAATATTTTAAAAATTTTTTAAAAATTTTTTGAATTATTTTTACTAACATACAATGTATTATTTGCCCCAGGGGTACAGGCCTGTGAATCATCAGGCTTACACATATGAATGTATTTTAAGAAGAAAAACAAGAATCAAGTAAAAGGTATAATATGGACTCATAGATCAGGAACTGACTTTGTAGGATTTGGATCCAGCATCGTTTCCACATAGTGACAGGGCCATCTTAGCCATTAGTAGTCCAGGGCCATCTGGCATGGACCATACTGATACCTCAGTGACGGGCCTCTACTCTGAGGCAGGGAGCAAACTGCCTTGTTTTGCATGAGTCCCAATCTGAAATCACTGTATTTTGGTAAACTTAACTCTTCTCAATTTCTCTATGGCCATCTCTTTACCACCTGTAGATGGCCATTCTGGTATGCAAATTCCCTAAACCAAATCAGCTTTCTAAATAAATTAGAAGTGAATAAGCCACCAGAACTGATCCCTGAAACCAAGTTGCTGTTCTGTCCTCCTGTCTCCCTACTGACTGAACTCCTTGTCCCTGAATTTAGGCATTTCCAGTAATTGGGCTTCTGGTGGGTATTTTTAACCTGCTACCCAGACCTCTGCACTTGCTTAAATATCTTGAATTCAGTTTTGATCTGGATTCCTTTTGGGTTGATCTGTTCTGGTTTGAAAGGGACATTTATCAGTTTTCCTATATATCTTTGGCTAGAATAGCTGACTGTAGTAGATCCCAAAATGGCCACAAATTGCTTCCATTCCTCTCTGCACACCTCTTTGCAGTATGAATTTTTTTTTTAAGATTTTGTTTACTTATTTGACACAGAGAGAGAGAGAGCACAAGCAGAGGGAGGGGCAGAGGGGAAGGGAGAAGCAGACTTTCCGCTGAATAGGGAGCCTGAATAGGGATCCCAGGACCCTGGGATCATGACCTGAGCCAAAGGCAGATGCTTAATGACTGAGCTACCCAGGTGCCCATGGCTTTGTTTCTAGGAGAAGCCTGACTCTGGGCTTGGGCACAGACTTGCACTTGCCAATGGGACAGATAGCAGATGTGATGCAAGCAGAGGCCTGGAAAGCACCTGTGTTTTTTGAGAACTTACCATCACTTGCTGTTGAGAACCCTTCCGGCCATCCTTTATCCTGTCAGTCAGTCCAGTCTGGCCATGCAGAGACATGTGGCCCAGCTGCACTAGCCAGCACTAGCCAACACCAGCACCAGCTGCTAGATAAATGAGTGAAGCCATCCTCGACAAATAATCCCTAGCTAACGTGCCATATGACTGCGGCCTCATGATGAGCCCAGCTGAGTTGCAGCCAAAATTAATAATTCTCAGGATTATGGCAATAGATTGGTAGATTACCAATATACCAAGTCCTGGTCAGGTTCCTATAGTTAGATTGCTATCCTTTACTGATTCTAGGTTCTGAGGGTTCCTAGTTATGTGTTTCTACAGCTGTCCTCTACTTAGGGAATTCCACTTCTATAGGAAGTGATGCAGAACTATCAGTCCCAGTCCCTGTCTTAAGGGAACAAACCTACATGAACTTTTTACAGGGACATAGGGTGCCCATTTGTTTACATATTACCTATGTCTGTATTCACTCTATAGTAATAGTTGCAACAGAGACCAAATGATCCACAAAGCCTAAAATATTTACTATTCCCCCACCCCCAACCATGGAAATAGATCAGCAGTGTATTTGTAATAATTAACATGTTATGACATTTCAGGAGAAGTTGAGCAGGCCTAGCCAATCTGATAGCAATTGCTTTATTATCAGGTGAAATTCGAACATAGATTGTGTAGGTTAAACTCCAAGGCTGGGGAAAATGTATGTCAGGTAGGAAAAAAAACCCCAATTATATTTCTATACATTGGCAACACATGGTTAGGAAACAGTAAATTTTGCTACAGTTACCAAAAATGTGAGCAACCTAGGTATAAATAGAAAAAGAATGTATAACAAATTCATGGAGAAATTTTTTTTTTTAAAGGTTTTATTTATTTGACAGAGAGGAATCACAAGTAGATGGAGAGGCAGGTAGAGAGAGAGAGAGAGGGAAGCAGGCTCCCCGCTGAGCAGAGAGACCGATGCGGAACTCGATCCCAGGACCCTGAGATCATGACCTGAGCCGAAGGCAGCGGCTTAACCCACTGAGCCACCCAGGCGCCCCTCATGGAGAAATTTAAAAAAATTTTTGAATGACAGGAAATAAAACTTCTGTAAATGGAGAGACATGTACCCTATTCATGAGCAGGAGCCTGTCTTTGGTAGTTTAATTAAACTCCCCTGAAGTGGGGTACAGGAAACGAGTTGACTAAACCTACCTGCACAGGAAAGTTCAGAAGGGATCTGAGATCCTGATACCAAAAGTTCACACCGATGGTGTATGGGTTCAGCGGGGTCATTCAACCTGACTTATCTGTGTGTTCACAGATTGTGCTCTCACTTGGCTGTTACTAGGGCAGTTCAAATGGTTGCTTCATTTCAGTTATTTATTTTTCTTCCCAAACAGAAATAGTATAGCTTTATCTGATTCGTAGAAGTTATATTGCTAATTGTACATTCATAAAATTGGGAGAAATCAGAATACTTTGACTGTCTCTGAATGGTGGGAATAAGAGGGACTGTTGTTGAGCATTTTGAGGATACATGCTTCTGTCATGATTCAGTATGCTTTTGTGCATGTGGACATGCACATATTAACAGTGAAGGTAGGGTTGTGAAGGCTTATGTGGTATAGGGTGTGGACTCAAGAATGTTATGAATTCTGCTTTGTCTAGTTGTGTCTCTCTGAGATTTCCAACAATGACAAACAAATGAAAGTACATGTATTAACTGGGCCAAGGCTTGATACCTGTAAATGTTAGTGAAATTGACAGACTTGAGGCTTATGCAAGCGCTCTGCTCCCCTGAATATCTCCCCACCTCCCAAGTCCCAGTGTCACCACCAGCCTGAGGGAAGAGAATTTCAGAGTGCCCAGGTGAGGAGGGGAGAAGCAGGGGCAGTGATGGCAGGACCAGTGGGGGCAATCAGATCCCTAGTAATTCTGTGGGGCAAATGGAGAGAGTTACAGTACATTTAAATTTATATACTTCACCGAGAGGGTTTCAAATTCAGGTGAGTAAGGATGCTGGTCTGGTAACCAGTGGAGGAGACAATGAAGTAGGAAGAGGTGTAGCCCTTGGCAAATTGGACCTAGCCTTTGGTGGAAGGCATTTGAGACTTTAAAAACACTGTGCTGTCAAGCAAAAGAAGTCTGGGGCCACGCTTTAATAAAAACTTTTGTATTCTATCCTTTTATCCCCACTTCAAAAACATCAGGAACGATTTTGAGGGTCTATCTACTCTCCCACTGTGGGAGATGGGCTGCACTGTTGCACATCTGTTGTCCAGTTTCACGTTGCGGTAACGGAATTCAGGATTTTTGTGGCACTTCAAGTTAATCTGCTTGTATGCAGTTAGAGTGGTGGCTGGGGGTACTCAGAAAGTCCAGGATGGGGATACCATAGCAACGGAGCTAAGGTAAGGGCCTGGAGACATCAGTGCTATCTCTAAGTATCTGTGTCTGCCTATCTCTTTTCTTTGACTCTTCAGTTTGTCCAGAAAAGAATCTGCCAGTCTCCATTTAGCATTGTTGTTGCTGATCAAAGGACAGTGTCTGGACGGATGTGGGGGGGGGGCATGGTTCTTTTTTTAGATTTTATTTATTTGAGAGAGAGAGCACACAAACCGTGGGTAGGGGCAGAGGCAGAGGGAGAAACAGACTCCCCTTGAGCAAGAAACCTGATGTGGTGCTCGATCCCAAGACCCTGAGATCATGACCCGAACCAAAGGCAGATGCTTAACTGATTGAGCCACCCAGATGCCACAGGATTTCCTTCTTTTTAAAGGCTGAATAATATTCCTTCTTGTGTATAGACCACATTTTGTTTATCCCTTCATCCACTGATGGACATTTGAGTTGCTTCTACCTTCTGGCTATTGTGAATAATGCTGCTATGAACATGGATGTATAAAGATCTCTTTATACTTTCCAATGAAAGCATTTCATGCTTTCATTTCTTCTGAATATATATCTAGAAGTGGATTGCTGGGTCTTGTGGTAAGTCCATTTTTAAAATTTTTTGAGGAACCACCATACTATTTTCCATAGCAGCTGCATGTGTTACAGTCCCAGTGGTAGTAGACAAGGATTCCAATTTCTCCGTTGTCTTTATCTTTTCAAAGTAATAAATGCTCCTTTTGAATAAAACTTCAAAAATAGAAATATGAAAAAATTAAACCACCCATATTTTGCCCTACAGGGATAATTCTTAACATTTTCTTTTCTCCAATTTTGAATAAAAATTTATAAATTAATTGAAGAGACGATGGCAATATTTTGACTTCTAGTGCTAGGCTGACCTCTAGAGGTAGAAATGGTAGGCTGCAGCCACGTACTCCTGTGTCTTGAATGAGTACATTCTTAGTTCTTAAATGGTGTAGACTGCAACGTTCTGGAATGTCTGAGCCTGCTGAAAACCCCACTAAGACCCCTTTCTTTTCCAGGTGTTTATGTGTTAAGTTCTTGAAAAATACCAATGAAAAATATTGGAACTGGTCTAACTGGGATAAAACATGGCCAAATGGCTGGTTTTGATTTATGGGCATAGTTAACTGAACTTGAGGGATTGTCTGAGTATATCTGAAAGCTCCTCCAAACGTTTCATCTGGTTTTCTCTTAGGATCCCTGCACAGTAGGGTTCTAGACATTCAGCCATGCAGCATTCCAGTTGGTAAATGTGTGATCAGGTCTCTCCCCTCATGACCATGTCTTTTCCAGGGGCAGAGAGGGCCTTGAGGCCAAACTGCTTATACAGATTCTTTGCCTAGAGTCTAATCTGCATGAGGCCATTGGTGTGGTTATTCTGGCTACTACCCTCTGTCTCTTTTTCCTTTCTTTCGCCATAGGGACAATCCCGGGAAGTCTGTAGAACACCATCTAATCAAAGAAACAGCCGCTTTTGTGGTCCCATCTATCTAACCTAATCTCATTCCCCACATTGGGAGGAAAGGCTAAAATTTGCTTTGGCTTACTAAAGTTTAAAGCAGGTGTTTTTGAGCCCATTAGCTACTCAAACATAATTCTCCCAAGGGGGAAATATGTTATCATTGTGTTTTTAGGCTATGGCATTAAAAAATCCTGTCTGCATGAAAAAGTGCTCCACCTCACTCGGCATCAGGGAAATACAAATCAAAACCACAATGAGATACCATCTCACACCAGTTAGAATGGCTAAAATTAACAAGTCAGGAAATGACAGATGCTGGCGAGGATGTGGAGAAAGGTGAACCCTCCTACACTGTTGGTGGGAATGCAAGCTGGTGCAACCACTCTGGAAAACAGCATGGAGGTTTCTCAAAAAGTTGAAAATAGAGCTACCCTACGACCCAGCAATTGCACTACTGGGTAGGGTAGGTAGGTAAATATACCCTAAAAATACAAACATAGTGATGCAGAGGGGCACGTGCACCTGAATGTTTATAGCAGCAATATCCACAATAGCCAAACTATGGAAAGAACCTAGATGACCATCAAAAGATGAATGGATAAAGAAGATGTGGTATATATATACAATGGAATACTATGCAGCCATCAAAAGAAATAAAATCTTGCCATTTGCGATGATGTGGATGGAACTAGAGGGTATTATGCTTAGCAAAATCATGTGATCTCCCTCATATGAGGAAGTGGAGATGCAACGTGGGGGGTTTTGGGGATAAGAAAAGAATAAATTAAACAAGATGGGATCAGGAGGGAGACAAACCATAAGAGACTCTTAATCTCACAAAACAAACTGAGGGTTGCTGGGGCGAGAGCGGGTAGGGAGAGGGTTGGTGGGATTATAGACATTGGGGAGGGTATGTGCTATGGTGAGTGCTGTGAAGTGTGTAAACCTGGCGATTCACCGACCTGTACCCCTGGGGCTAATAATACATTATATGTTTATAAAAAAATAAAAAAATTATAAAAAAATAAATAAAAACCCTGTCTGAATTCAGTAGAAAATAGTTGTGTGAGGTTGGTGGCTAAAAGAACTTTAATGTTTTGCTTATTTAAAAAAATGACAAGAAGCACGTATGTCAATATTGGTGGTTGCTAGTTCTCAGTAGAAATATGGGGATGTTTATTATTCTTTCTACTTTATTTTTACTTTTAAAAATAAATTGTGAAAACAAAGTCTTTCCAGAAAAGGAACAGGGGCACCATATTATGTTTCTTACTTGTTCCTCTTTAACAACAAACACACTTAATTGAATAGAAATGATTTTTTGGTTGGTAGCTGTAAACCATTCTTCAGCGATATGAACACTTTTATTCGGGTTGTATTTATGGGCAATGTGGTTAACATTTACCAGTGTTATTGATCCCTACACTTAGTTATTGCTGCAGGTCTAATTTATATAAATCATACCGTTTAAAACCAAGCAGTTTAGATACGTTATAATTTCCTTCAGCCAATAGTTTCATCTAATTTCTGAACAAAATAGATGCTAGGCCTATTCAGGTTATGAGGATAGAGGTACCCAGATTACCTCTGTCAGTGGGGATTGATTGTGAGGCTCTTCAAGGAAGCAAGGGACACTGGAAGCTATCCCTGCAGCTACATCACTGTTGCAGAAACGGGACATTGTTCAGGCGACATCTGAGCTTCTGGTAGTCAGTCAACAGCTCTGGGAACTTTCAGCAGTTTTGGGGAGGATGGTTTCCTAGCTGGTCCTTGTCTGGGGTCCTGCCTTACTAAAGCCTACCATTGCAGTGACTGTACTGTTGGATGTATGTCTATGGCTCCACCAACCCTTGACTAACCCACTTTGAGGGTCTTCATTTCAAACTGCCCAGCAGGAATCAACTAATTGATGGGCCATGTACCACGAGGCATAGGCTCCCAGTAGGCTCTGTTGGTAATGAAATCCTGAAAGGAGCTGGGGCGGGGGGTTGTTAGGTACACCAGGGCTCCCCAGATGGAAAACAGGAGCCCTGTGTCCTAAGTTCAAACTTGACAGGCTGGGACTCTGGTGTTAGGCAGCATTCATGAGGGAAGGAGTGGATGCAAACTCCTATTTTCTCCAGGAAACTGGCTACCTTGAATCTTTGGGTTTAAGCCAATAAATTGTGCCAATTAGTCCTATAAGTAAGTCCCACCAGACAGGATTTCTTTCTTTCTTTCTTTTTTTTTTTTTTTTTTACATGAGAGAGCCATCGTGGTTTAGTAGGAAGAGTGGGGAAAAAGCAGTTCTTATTCAGTATGTATAAAGGAAAGAGTCAGAAGACTGTTTTCCATCCCATACGTGGCTAATGCTTTATATCCTTGAGTGAGTCTGTAACCAGTTTGGGCCTCGATTTCTGAAGCAACAGAGTGAATAGGCTAGATTATGTAAAAAAAGAAGCATTCTTTGTGTTTTGATGCATTTCAGAAATATATTGTTTTTAAGACTAAGTTTATTGGCTTCAGGTGAATTTAGGTATTATATATGTAAATATATATAATATTTATATAACAACAATACATATAAATTATATATATAATATATATATAAAATTTCTAAGTGGGCAAAATTGGGAAACAGAAGAGTAAGACCTTACCAGTGGTAACTCTAAAAAGTTACCACTTTTTTTTTTTTTAAAGATTTTATTTATTTGTCAGAGAGAGCGAGCGAGAGCGAGCACAGGCAGACAGAGTGGAAGGCAGTCAGACGGAGAAGCAGGCTCCCTGCGGAGCAAGGAGCCCGATATGGGACTCGATCCCAGGACGCTGGGATCATGACCCGAGCCGAAGGCAGCTGCTTAACCAACTGAGCCACCCAGGCGTCCCAAAAGTTACCACTTTTTAAAAGAAAAAAGGGTTTTTTTTTTTTGCTACACATATGAACAAGAACCATGTTTAGTCAATTAGCAATTGTATGTTATAAATTCATGTGCATAGTAGACATCATATTCACATTGAATAACTCATTACTGAAATGGATATATGTTATAGTATTTCTCTTTTCTCATGAAATATAAAATGCACATGATATTTAAGAATATTAGATTTTAAAGAAATAGTCTAGAGTTTAGTTTCTGGTAATATGGCAAAGTGAGTATCCTGAAAGCCCTTTCCACTTCAAAATACTTAAAAGTATTAAGTAAATGTATAGCTTATAATGCATAGCTGAGCTGGCAAGAAAGTAATGGAAATTCTGAGAGGTCAAATTTGGGAGTGCAGATCCTAAGAGATATGTGGACATCACAGCTGCTCTAAGATATTTGCGAATCTTGCTTTGGTTCTAACATCAACCCTTAATCTGTGCAAGATGGGGTATCCAATTGTAGACCCCCAAGTGAAGCTAGTATTCAGAGGGCAATACTGCTAGTGAAAGGAGTAGTAGGACAAAATAACTAATCTGTATGTGGAGGCTTGTCTGTCTTGGCCTTGGTTCTAGGTGGAGGGGAGAAAGAGTTTCTCTGAGAATTTATAACCACAAACCACCTTTCCAAGAGTTTGGAGCCCAAATTCTTATTACCTGTGTAGTCTTTAAACCACTAATCCAAGAATTCAGATTGGTTCCTTTGTTAGTATTGCCTGCAGTGCCTATCAGAAGGAAGATGCATATCGTCTCCAGAATAATGTACCTTAAACCAGAGGATCAAGGAATTCCCACAGAATTAAGTGAACATCAGCTCACAGCTAAAAATTCCCAAATACACGAGAGACCAGGTTTTATGAGCATATTAAACCGGAAGTCAGATCTGAAGATATTTAGCATGGAATTTAGGAGATGAAAAGATGGAAAATGTGAAAAAGTAGTTATGGAATATGGAAGATACAGAGAGGATGCCCTACACATCTCATTAGAGGTCTGAAAGATTTAGAGAGAATAGGGAAGAACAATTTATGAAGATAAAATTATTGAGACTTCATTTCAGTTGAAGACATAGATCCTCATATTCTGAAAGAACAAAGTGTCCTAAGCAGGAGAAATAAAAAAGATAGCTGTATCTGTGTACATCACAGGCAAGCTACACAACACCAAGGGACATAAGAAAAGTCTTAAAAGCAGTCAGAGAGAGAAAAGACAGACTACCTATAAAAGAATGACAAATTGACGACAAACTTTTCAACAGCTAGTGGAATTCAGAATATGGTGGAAAAATACCCACAAAGTACAAAGAGCCAAACATAACCTAAGTATCTGATCTGAGGCAGCTTTAATAGATAAATCCTCTCTGTTCTGTAAGCACAATTTCAAACAGTAATTTTACAGGAATTCTGCATATATCACATATTCTATTTGTTCTGAAAGGTTTTTTTTTTTAAGGGTAGTAAGCAGAACAAAGATTCCCCCAAAGATGTCCATGTCTAATTCCCAGAACCTGGGAATATATTACCTAACAAGGCAAAAAGAGGTCATATGTGATTAAGTTAGGAATATGAATATGGGAGTTTATCCAGGTGGGCTCAATGTAATCACAGGGGTCCTTATCAGGGGAAGAGAGTCAGGAGAGCCAAAGAAGGAGGTGTGATGACCACAGAGTTTGGACTGATGAGATTGTAGATTTCTCATCTGTTGCTAAGACACCACACAATACTCTAGACAACTAATACAGACTTCTTGATGAACTGGCTAAGAAACAGACCTTGTTTTGTATGTTTTCAGTTACTAACTTTATAAACCTCTACTTTAAAGTATGTGTAATGTTTAAAAATATTTTCCAATGCTTGCTCACTGGGGGTAGTGGTCAGGGGTACTCAGTTCCCAGCATTGACTTGTGCCAAGGAGGGACTTCTGCATATGTGTCCTTAGGTTCCTCCAAAGTAAGGGAGCCATTTTCTGGCCTGACTTTAAGATATATATATATTTTAGCTAATATATTACGGATCTTCCAAATTATCTATATGACAACAATCTCAGATTCTTCCTTTCCTTTAAAAAAGTTTGGGTTCAAGTTCCATGTGTGATGATGACCTGCAGTGGTGTTTTTATCTTTGTCAACTCAGAAGCAGGAAAGACTTAGAATCTGCCTGATCATTTGTCGACTTGTTATCTTTGCCATGGAGCTTCTTTTTGCTAAGTGTGTAACCATCTGTTTGCATTTCAGCATATCTTTGTATTGTTTTTTTAAAGTAACAGTGGCAAGACAGTTTTTGTTTCTCAGTTTTTTTTTAAAGATTTTATTTATTTATTTGACAGACAGAGATCATAAGGAGGCAGAGACGCAGGCAGAGAGAGAGAGGAGGAAGCAGGCTCCCCGCTGAGCAGAGAGCCTGGGATTCTGGGACCATGATCTGAGCCGAAGGCAGAGGCTTCAACCCACTGAGCCTCCCAGGCGCCCCTCTGTTTCTCAATTTGTAGCTAAAACAAAATACAGGATGCATAGTTTTAAGAAGGAGAAAAAACCAAAAAAACAACAAAAGCACAGCCCCAAACATTTCGAGCTGGCCCAGCATTCATGGCTAGGCCATGGGATTTTCCTTTTGTACATAAACAGTCTTAAGAACTCCTCTCTGACAGAGTCACTCTTAGGCCATGACAGAATGAGACAAAGCAAAACCACATTTTGAATTTGTCTAACCATGGACAAAAATGAGATCACTGTGCAACCCACAAATACTGAGCAGCTTTGTCTTGGCTAAAATGAATGACTGCTACTTCTTCATCCCTGACAGCTTTATCTTCAGTCTAGTCTTTCCTCCAAACATTTATATTTATTGAGATATTCAGTGTTCAAGTTTCCTTCTCTTTCTACAGCATCCAATCCAGTAAACTCAGACCCTCAGATTGTCTTCCAAATCACCCAACCAAAGCTCAAATCCTGCTATAGGTTCCCGCTGACACTCTCTTACTAATACCCTACAGTTCCCCCTACTGGGCATTTTCCCTCAATGCAGCGAGTAACAAACCTGACTTGTTACACTGTAGGTTTATTCCTGATAGTCTTTGGCTGAAGACACTGACAGCTTAAAGATTAAAACCGTGAAGATGAAATGATGTAAAAATTATTTGACTCACTGGCAGAAATCCACAGAATCTTTTGGAAAGCATAAACGTGTTTGTATATGTTGTATGTGTTTGTATTTATTTACTATGTTGTGAATTATAAGCAGGACTGACTCCATAATTTGTGAGGCCAAGTGCAAATGAAAATGTGGGGCCCTTTGCTTGATATTCATTAAGCATTTTGAAACTGTGACTGCAGAGCATTAAACCCAGTGAGACCGTGCTTCTGAGCTCGGGTCTCTGTGACTACATGAGTGATGCCCTGTGAAGCCCCTAGTCCAGACGGTGAGATACTTTCTTTCAATCCTGTTCCCTCGGGATTGATGGAAGTAGGTGAAGAACTACTACTTTCTAATCTCACCTCCTCTTGGCCTTGCCTCATCTCTTAAAAAAAAAAAATCTAATTGTGGTAAAATACAACATCAAAGTTACTATCTTAATAATTTTTGGGAATACAGTTTAGTGATATCAAGTGTATTCTCACTGTTGTACAACCATCTATCTCCAAAAGGTCATCTTGTGAAACTGAAACTGTCCCCATTAAACCACAGGTACCCTACTCCAGCCCTGGCAGCCACCATTCTACTTCCTGCCTCTGAATTTCGCTATTCTAGGTACCTCATATAAATGGAATCATACAGTATTTGTCTCTTTGTGACTGGCTGATTTCACTTGGTGTCATGTCCTCGAGGTTCATCCATGCTGCAGATTTTCCTGCCCCCCCCCCCTTAAAAAAGATTATTTATTTATTTATTTATTTGAGGTCGGGGAGAGAGCGCATGAGCAGGGGGGAGGAAAAGAGAGAGGGAGGAGCAGACTCCCTGCTGAGCAGAGAGCCTCTGATGCAGGGCTCTATCTGAGGACCCTGAAATTATGACCTGATCCCAAGGCAGATGCTTAACCAGCTGAGCCACCAAGGTATCCAATTTCCTGCCTTTTGAAGGCTGAAGAACATTCTATTGAATTCCATTGCATGTATGTACCACATTTGTTTTCATCCATATATGGACTTCTGGATTGTTTCATCTTTTGGCTGTTGTGAACAATGCTTCTGTGAACATGAAGACACAAATGCCTATTTGAGTATCTGCTTTCACGTTGTGGGGATATTGACAGAATTGGAATTGCTAGATCATATGGTAGTTAGTTCTCTTTTTGACTTTTTGAGAAACCATCAAACTGTTTGCTGCAGTGACTTCCCCTTTTACATTTCCACGACATTGTACATCCTTATTAACTCTTGTTTTATTTTCTATTTTTAAATCCTAATGGGTGTAAAGTGGTATATCGTTGTGGTTTTGATTTGCATTTCCCTACTGATTTGCGTTTACCTTTGTTTTTAAATTTGCTTTAGAATACTCACAGGGTCACTCTTCTTTCTAGAAAAGAGATGAAGTTTCTGGAGCAGTCAGGTTCTCTGAAAGGCTCCCTGGGTGCTGAAGAACAGCTGTCACTCATCAGTGGGTGTTTGAATATTCAAGAGGCAGTAGAGGGCGCCATGCACATTCAGGTGAGTTGATATTACTCTCAAGTCTCTAAGGACTTGAAGAGATTGTCTCCAACCTCCTTGGAAGAACGTGGGGTTGCGGGGAGAGCAGGGGGTCGGGGAGAGATAAAGGGCAGTGCAAGGTGTGGGTATCTTGTACACTGAAGGTCAGGGTTGTGTTTTATGTGATAGGAAGCATTGTTTCAAAACATCTCCTATAACATCTCATCAAACTACTGTGATTAGATATTGTTTTTCAGAGGTATTAGAATTTTGAACAGAAATAGGTTTTCTGGACAGCTAACACTTTCACTTTATGTTTCTGTTGAATGAGAGATTATATTCCTGTTCTCATATGTAATTGTAAAAACTTAAACCATCTGAAATACACACTTTCATCTCTCGTAACATTTGCACTTAACTTTTCCAACAACTTTACTTAGAAAAAGAACTCCTTGGGGCACTGTTGGCACAGCAGGGAACGCTGCAGGCAGGCTCTCCAGGGGCTGTGCTGGCAACTGGTTGCCTGCCCACTCAGGACCCATCCCTCCTGAAGCTCCTGTGTCTATAGACAGCATGTAAGAACCCAGATGTATAAACTTGTCTTTTAAAAATATTGCACTTACTGCTGAAAGGTTTAAGTGGATTTACCAAAAACTGAAAGAAGCGTCACTCCTGATACCCTTCTTATATTTTGTGAGGCTTTGCATTTCTGTTGACTCAGTGTTGCACATTTCATGTGGTTTCTGTGATGACATTCTCACCAATGATCTGGGGGCAAACCCAAAAGACTAAGTGTGTTTTATGGTCAGCAGCTGCACTGCAATTGAGGTCCAATACAGTTAATCAAGGTTCTCAGTCTTTGTAGCTCTAAAAGTTCTCTAGTCCATTTAACAAACACATGTCCAACAGAGTGTAAGAAGAGGAATGGATACATAAGATATGTCAATTCCATCTGTCTTTTGAGTATTTTCACCCCTGTCTCTCATTTGGAGAAGGCTGTATATAACTGGGGAGTCCTATAAGGGATCAGAAAGCTCCCACCGGAGCTTTCCAGTGCTGTCTCTTCCCACCCTCGTGGTGCTACTGGGTGCTGTCAGGGAGGGACTTGCTTCTGGGGAGCACAGAAGCCTTGCAGCCATTCCAGTGTGAGCTCAGCAGAGAAGGTTCTTCACAGGCACTTTGTTTCTAAGGAAAGTGTATGCTTCTTATGCTGCTCCTGCTGGCGGAAGGAAAAACAGTTTGTTTTGTGGCTCCTGACATTAGAAAGGGCCTGTGGAAGCTTCCTGCCATGGAGGTGGTGGTTGAGGACACAGACTTTTAGTCAAGTGGACTTTGCACTAAGCAGCTGTGTGTCCTTGTGAGTTTAACTTTTAAGCCCCACTTTCTTATCTGGACATTGGGCATAATAAAGTGCACTGGATGGTTGTGAAGCGAACCATACAAGCTTACATCTAAGGTCACCCTCCTTGAAGGCAAGCTCCGTTTTTCCAATGAGAAGATTAAAAAAAATTATTTTGGGGGTCAATTTGTTATATACTATTTATATGATACATATAAAATACTATAATCACATGATGTGATCTGAAATAAGAATATGTTACACATTACTGAAATATTTCTACTTTCCCACTTCACAAAGCACTTCTTTTAAAAAAATTAAAGTTTTATTTCTCTATTTGAGAAAGAGCATGAGAAGAGGGAGGGCCAGAGGGAAAAGACAAGCAGACTCCCCGCTGGGCGCAGAGCCAGATGGGGCCACGTGACTGGCTGGGTGCCAGCTCAGTGAGGGACTCCACGCAGGGCTTGATCCAGGATCCTGGCATCATGACATCATGACCGGAGCTGAAGTCAGACGTTTAACCAACTAAGCCACCCAGGCGATCCAAAGCACTTCTGTTCAAACTCTTAATAGGTGTCTCTGACTCCGGTGTCTTTGTCTTCAGTAGTGATGTTTTTGAGGCTCCTTTCCAGGCAGAGTTTTCCAGAGCACATCACTGTTGCTTTCCTAAGATGTTGCTGTGCAGAGCCTTTTTAACCCACATATGACGTGACATTAGAAGTTTTATCTCCAGCTTCAACTACTAATTCTCAAACCTTCGGGTGTTTTTTTCTCTCTGCAGTGTTGCACTTGTGGTTCCTCAACATAACAACTGGCTATGTTACTTTTTTTGTTTTAAAATTATCTTTATAAAGTTTATTTCTGAATTTCCCCACACTAGCAATTGCTAAATCATGCCCTAGGGATAATTCAAATGTCTGTGTTCAATTTCTTTGTCTCCTGGTCCCATTTGAAAAACTGGGTTTTATCAGATGATTTCTATGCTAGCATCATTGAATTAGTTCAGAAGAATGTGTCTTCCCCAAACAGTATATTATTTCTTAAAAAATGGAGATCCCTTCATAATAGAACTGTATAATGACTTCAATATAAGGCAAGTCTTTTATGGGATGATTTTTGGGAAATATGTTAAGTTATGATGCATGAAAATGCTTAACCACAGCACTTGGCACAATAGAAAATGCCTAAAAAATTGATAAGTAATTTTGTAATGTGACCATTTGTATACAAATTTGATAATAAATGATATGGGGTAATATATGTTGTTCCATGCAAAGTATTGAAAACTGCCCTTTAAGGTCTGTCTTTATTTTATAGATTGAATGTATTTACATGACATTTACATGTCGAGCAGCATCTATTATGCACAACAACACTAAGTGAGGCAGTGTAGGGAGAGGAATATAGAAAAGATGATGTAAACTCTACTAGGTTTATTTCCTATGAGAGATTACGTTCTTCAGAAATTACTTGTACCTTTAGTCCCACAAAGATTAATGGAGAGGTGCACAGATCCGACCAGAGGCCTTGGGAAGTTTTGATGAAGATAGGATTTGAGAGCCTGCTCTGGCCTTTGACAAGTGGATTTTGGGGGCTGAGGAGGGGACAGTGTCTCAGAAAGAGATGAAAAGAGGATGAGAGGTGCCTGTGAGTTTGTCTGAAGCAACCAGAGTAGAATGGTGAGGCTGAGTCATAGGAGAGGTGGAAAAAGCCTGGAAGTAGAAGCTGAGTGGGGATTTCTTGAAATGCCAAACTGAAGACTTACTTAGATGAAAAGAGTTAACCTTTATAAAATGCTTGGAGTAATGCATGGCACATAAGAGCCCAATTTAAGTGTTCTCTTAAAGAAATTAAAGAGTTTGGGTTTCATTCTATATCCTGATTAGAATCCTCCAAGTAAGGTGTTTGGTAGAACAGTGAAATAGATCAGAAAGAAAAAAAAGTCAAGATTTCATTTTTGTCTGTTGCTTTGACTGATTTTCTTGGACATGTTTACACATTTCTTTGTATGATATAGGGCAGATTTGATTTCCCAAATTTTGCAACCAATGCATATCAATTTCACCTTATGTTTATCAAAAAGTAAATAGACACTTCCAAATCAAAACTTGCCTAAAATTGTGTCATGTGTTTGTTAAATTACATTAGGTCTCTAACAACCTAAGAAAGTTAAAAATATGTTTTGAAGAGTAAAGGGTGAAGAAAGTTTAAGAAAATGCTGTATAGGTCCATCATTCCAAAAATGTCTTAACATTTTAATATATTTGTATTTCTTTCCCTTTCTCCTACTTATTTTTTGTCTTTCTCTAACACCCTTGACATTATACTGTAAACAGAATTTTATATCATGATTTTTGTTTAAAGTTTAGAGCACTACTTGCTATGTGATTTGTCTAAGATTCTAGCAGATAGAAGTATGATTTTTGGACTTAAAATAATTGTTATGTTTATCATGTGATATCCAACCTGGAAGAACCTTCCATCTAAGAATGACATTAAAGCTGATCTTCCAAAATGCCATCTGTCAGGCAGCGACTCTACCAGGCCTCACAGTCCTGCCTTATCTTAGTACCCACAGACTTGGTAGCTGTACCCTTACCAGCTCTCATAATTCTCTTTTCCAATTTATAATAGGAAACATTCACAATGTAGGAAAATTAATCTAGGCTATTTGGAGGCATTTTTCTTACAAAAAGAAAATTAACATTACTTTTGGGAGTTTGTGAGTTAACAAATAAGCAAAACCACATTGCTTGCCACACAGTTGTTCAACTACAAAAGTCCCACTGTAGGATTTACTGAGTCCCCAAGGATCAAAGCCCCAGCAAGGTGAGTGTAACTCTCTGTGGTAGATTTGTCTTCTCCCTAACCCCAGAGGGCAGGAGCATGGATCAGAAAGTTCCTTAATTGACCGCTGAAATGTGGGAGCATAGAAGAATGAAACCTGAATTTCTAGAACTTAGTGCAATTTGGAAATCAAATCTTGCCTAGCAAGAAAATCGACTATGCTGGAAAAATATGTTTATTCTGAAAAGCCTGTCTAAAGCTTTGACTGACTCTGAAAGAGCATTAAGCCTCATTAGCCATGATACAGAGCTTTATCTGATCTCTGGAATTTAAGACTTGAGACTGAAGTAGCTGGTAGGAGCCGTGGGAATGGCTTATAGAATTAGGGAGTTTAAATGGACTTGCCTTATGCAGAAATCAAGGACAACTGCTGAAATCTGGAAGTAAGAATTAAATCATCTGTATGGATAAGGAGAATTTACATCTGAACTTCACCTTTAAAATTTAGAGGATGCTGGTCATTTTGATGAGGACTTTCAGACTTTCAGTAATTATAGGATGGAGTATTCATAAACACTGACTTTACTTTTTCTTAAAGGATGGGAGCTTGTTGGACTTTTGGTCTTGATTCACTGAGGCTCGGAATAATCCTTTCAATAGGCATGGGGGTGTGGGTGTGGGGTGCTCATGTAGCGAAGGGCACATGGGGCAGCCAACACTGAGAACATACAGGAGTGTACATGGAAACTTGAATTTCATTTTTCCTGTTCCATGCGCTTTTAAATTTTTATTTATTTATTTATTTATAAAAGATTTTATTTCTTTATTTGACAGAAAGAGAGAGAGAGAGACCACAAGCAGGCAGAGAGGCAGGCAGAGAGAGATGGGGGGGAAGCAGGGTCCCTGCCGAGCAGAGAACTCTATGTAGGGTTCGATCCCAGGACCCTGAGACCACGACTCAGGCAAAAAGCAGAGCTACCCAGGCACCCCCCATGTGCTTTTTTTAAAGAAAAATTTGTAAAATCAGATTTATTGAAGTATAGTTTACATATAATAAAATTCACCAGTTTCAGTGACCAGGTTTATATGTTTTGACTAATGCATATAATGATGTAGCCACTATCACATTCACACTTGAGAACATTTCCATTACTGCACAGAATGCCCTCCTTCTCCTTGTGGTCAGTCTCCTCTACCCTTCAGGTGCTGGTAATCAGGCATCTGTTTTTTTTGTCCCTATAGTTTTGCCTTTTCCATAATATTCCATTTATTTCCTAATTTCCCTTAAGACCTCCACTTTCACTCATGGATTAATGAAGTGGGTTAACATACAGATTGAGGGGAGCTTTCCAGATATATTTCTGTTATTATTTCTAGTCTAATTCCATTATGACCCCCAAACATACTTTACAAGATTCTAGTTCTATTTATTGAAATGTGTTTTATGACCCATCATATAGTCGCTTTTGGTGAATATTCCAAGTGAGGTAGAAAAAATGTTTATTCTGCTGTTGGGTGGAGTGAACTATAAATATCAATCAGATCAAGTTGCTTATAGTCTTAGTCACGTCTTTTCCACCCTAATGGAATTTCCATCTATTTATTCTGTCACTGAGAGAAAAGTGTTGAAGTCTACACTCTAATATGGACTTATTTCTCAATGAATTCAAACTAAGCATATAGTTGAGTCTCACTTTTTTAATCGCAGCTTACAGTCTATGTCTTTTTTTTTTTTTAAAGATTTTATTTATTTATTTGACAGACTGAGATCACAAGTAGACAGAGAGGCAGGCAGAGAGAGAGAGAGAAGGAAGCAGGCTCTCCGCTGAGCAGAGAGCCTGATGCGGGGCTCGATCCCAGGACCCTGGGATTATGACCTGAGCCGAAGGCAGAGGCTTTAACCCACTGAGCCACCCAGGTGCCCCACAGTCTATGTCTTTTAATTAGCATGTTTAGTCCATTAAATTTAATGTAATTATTGATGTGGGTGGACTAAAATTCTACCTTATTGTTTTCCATTTGTTCTATTTACTTTTTTTAAGTTTTTATTTAAATTCCAGTTAGTTAACTTACAGTGTAATATTTGTTTCCACTGTACACTACAGTGATTCAACACTTCCATATATCAGCCAGTGCTCATCACAAAAAGTGCACTCCTCACTCCCCATCACCTATTTCATCCATCCTCCCACTCACATCCCCTCTGGTAACCATCATTTCTTTAAAGTTCTCTCTGGTTAAGAGTCTCTTTCTTGGTTTGCTTCTCTCTCTCTCTTTATCCTTTGCTCATTTGTTTTGTTTCTCAAATTTCACATATAAGTGAAATCATATGGTATTTATTTTTCTCTGACTTAGTTGGCTTAGCATAATATTCTCTAACTCCATCCATCTCATCACAAAATGGCAAGATTTCATTCTTTTTTATGGCTGAATAATATTCCATTGTAGATATACAACATCTTTTTTATCCATTCATCAGTTGATGGATACTTGGGCTTTTTCCATAATTGGCTATTGTAAATTATACTGCTATAAACATCAGGGTGCAGTTATCCCATTGAATTAGTATTTTTGTATCCTTTGGGTAAATACCTAGTTGTGCAATTGGTGGGTCATAGGGTAGTTCTATTTTTAACTTTGAGGAATCACCATACTGTCTTCCATAGTGGCTGCACTAGTTTGCATTCTCACCAATAGTATAAGAAGGTTCCCGTTTCACTACATCCTCGCCAGTACCTGATGTTTCTTGTGCTTTTGATTTTAGCCATTTTGACAGATGTGAGGTGATATCTTATTGTAGTTTTGATTTGTATGTCTCCGATTATCAGTGATATTAGCATCTTTTCATGTGTCTGTTGATCATTTGGATGTCTTCCTTGGAAAAATGTCTATTCATATCTTCTGCCCATTTCTCTTTTTTTTTTTTTTTAAAGATTTTATTTATTTACTTGACGGACAGAGATCACAAGTAGGCAGAGAGGCGGGCAGAGAGAGAGAGGAGGAAGCAGGCTCCCTGCTGAGCAGAGAGCCCTATGTGGGGCTCGAGCCCAGGACCCTGAGATCATGACCTGCGCCGAAGGCAGAGGCTTTAACCCACCGAGCCACCCAGGCACCCCTCTTCTGCCCATTTCTTGACTGGATTTTTTTTGGGGGGGGGTTTTGAGTTTTCTGAGTTCTTTATAGATTTTGGATACTGACCCTTTATCTCATATGTCATTTGCAAATATCTTCTCCCATTCCTAGGTTGCTTTTAGTTCTGCTGATTGTTTCGTTTACTGTGCAGAAACTTTTTATTTTGATGTAGTCCCCAAAATATATTTTTGCTTTTGTTTTCCTTGCTTCAGGAGACATATCTAGAAAAAAGTTGCTGTGGCCAGTGTCAGAGAAATTACTGTCTCTGATTTATTCAAGGACTTTTATGGTTTCAAGTCTTATATTTAGGTCTTTAATCCATTTTGAGTTTATTTTTGTATATGGTGAAAGATAATGGTCCAGTTTCATTTTTTTGCATGTGGCTGTCCAGTTTTCCCAATACTGTTTATTGAAGAAACAGTCATTTTCCAACTGGGTATTCTTTCCTGCTTTGTTGAAGATTAACTGACATATAATTGTGGGTTCATTTCTGCATTTTCTCTTCTGTTCCATTGATCTATGTGTCTGTTTTTACGCCAGTATCAAACTGTTTTGATTACTACAGCTTTGTACTATGACCTGAAGTCCAGAATTGTGATACCTCCAGGTTTGCTTTTCTTTTTCAAGATTGCTTTGGCTATTCAGGGTCTTGTGTGGGTCCATACAAATTTTAGGATTATTTGTTTTAGTTCTGTGACAAATGCAGTTGGTGTTTTGATAGGAATTACATTAAGTGTATAGATTGCTTTAGGTAGTATAGACATTTTAACAATGTTTGCTTTCCCAGTCCATGAGGATGGAACATCTTTCAATTTCTTTGTGCCATCTTTAGTTTCTTTCATCAGTGTTTGATAGTTTTCAGAGTACAGGTCTTTCACTTCTTTGATTAGGTTCATTCCTAGGTATCTTGTTACTTTCGATATGATCAGAAGTGGGATTGATTCCTTAACTTCTCTTTCTGCTTCATTATTGGTGTACAGAAAGACTAGAGATATCTGTATATTGATTTTGAGTCCTGTAACTTTGCTGAATTCATTTATCAGTTCTAACAGTTTTTTGGTGGAATCTTTGGGTTTTCTATAGAGAGTGTCATCTGCAAATAGTGAAAGTTTTACTTTCTTCTTGCTGCTTTGCACACCTTTTATTTCTTTTTGTTGTCTGATAGCTAGGCCTTCCAGTACTACATTGAATTAAAGTGGTGAGGGTGGACATGCCTTTCTTGTTCCTGACAAAAGCTCTCAGTTTTCCCCCATGTAGGATGTTGTTAGCTCTGGATTTTTCATATGTGGCCTTTATTATGTTGAGATAACCTTTTTTGTTGAAAGTTTTTTATCATGAATGGATGTTGTCCTTTGTCAAATGCTTTTTCTGCATCTACTGAAATGACCACACTGTTCTTATCTTTTCTCTTATTAATGTGTTCTATCATGTTCTTTGATTTGTGTATATTGAGCCACAGTTGCAACCCAAGAATAAATCCCACTTTATTGTGGTGAATGATTTTTTTTTTAATAGACATGGAGCCCAAAACAGGGCCTGAACTCATGATCCTGAGATCAAAACCCAAGCTGAGATCAAGAGTTGAACACTCAGCCTCCTGAGCCACCCAGAAGCCCCATGAATGACTTTTTTCATGTATGGTTGGATTTGGTTTGCTGGTGTTTTGCTGAGGACTTTTGCATCCATGTTCCTCAGAGATATTGGCTTGTAGTTCTCTTTTTTAGTGGTATCTTTATCTGGTTTGGGTATCAGGGTAATGCTGGCTTCACAGAACAAATTTGGAAATTTTCTTCCTTTTCTATTTTTTGGAATAGGTTGAGAAGAATAGGTGTTAACTGTTCTTTAAATGTTGGCTAGAATTTGCCTATGAAGCCATCTGGTCCTGGAGGTTTCCTTGTTGGGAGTTTTTTGATTACTGACTCAATTTCTTTGCTGGTTCTCTGTACAAATTTTCAATTTTTCTTGTTTCAGTTTTGGTGATTTATATGTTTCTAGGACATTTATCCATCTCTTATAGGTTGTCCAATTTGTTGGCATAAGTTTTTCATAATTACCTCTTACAATTGTATTTCTGTGTTATTGTTTGTTACTCCTTCTCTTTCATTTGTGAGTTTATTTGCTTGGGTCCTTTCTTTTTTCTTTTTGATAAGTCTGGCTAGAGTTTATCAATTTCATTAATTTTTTCAAAGACCCACCTCTTGGTTTCATTGATATGTTCTATTGTTTTTTTAGTTTCTATATCATTTATGTCTGCTCTGATCTTTATTATTTCCTTCCTTCTGCTGGGTTTGGGCTTTGTTTGTTGTTTTTTTTTCTAACTCTTTTAGATATAAGGTTAGGTTTTTGAAATTTTTCTTGTTTCTTGACGTAGGCCTGTGTAGCTTTATACTTCTGTCTTAGAACCACTTTTGATGCATTCCAAAAGTTTTAGATACTTTTGTTTTCATTTTCATTTGTTTCTATGTACTTTTTTACTTCTTTTATTTCCTGGTTGGCCCATTCATTGTTTAGTAGCATGTTCTTTAACTTGTATGTATTTGTGGTCTTTCCAGATTTTTTCTTGTGGTTGACTTCTAGTTTCATAGTGCTGTGGTCAGAAAAGGTGCATGGTATTATTTCAGTCTTCTTGAATTGGCTGACGCCTGTTTTGTGGCCTTATATGTGATCTATTCTGGAGAATATTCCATGTGCTTTTGAAAAGAATGTATATTCTGATGTTTTAAGATGGAATGTTCTGAATGTATCTGTTAAATCTGACTGTTTCAATGTATCATTCAAAGCCCTTGTTTCCTTATTGATCTTCTGCTTAGATGATCTGTCCATTGCTATGAGTGGGGTGTTACAGTTCCCTACTAATATTGTATTATTATAGATTAGTTCCTTTATGTTTGTTATTAACTATTTTCTGTACTTGGGTACTCCCATGTTGGGTGCAAACTATTTACAATTGTTATATCTTCTTGTTGGTTTGTCCCTTTATTATTATGCAGTGATCTTCTTTATCTCTTATTATAGTCTTTGTTTTAAAGTCTATTTTGTCTGGTATAAGTACTGCTACTCTGTTTTCTTTTTACATCCATTTGCATGATAAATATTTCTTCCTCTGCTCTCTTTGAATCTGCAGGTGTCTTGAGGTCTAAAATGAATGTCTTGTAAGCAGAATATAGATGGATCTTTTCTTTTTTCTTTAAATCCATTCTGATACCCTATGTCTTTTCAAATTAGCCATGGTTAACCTTCATGGGGCATGTAAGAACCTTACAATAATATACTCCTGGTTCCTTCCATCTATGCTATTATCATAGATTCTTCTTTGCACATGCCAAAACACCAACTACAGTGCCATTGCTTTTTCTTTATACATTCAACTAATGTTTAGAGACATTAAAACTTGTTTTTACCTGCATTTCCACTATTGTAACATTATTTCTTTTTTATGTGTGTATAAATTCAGATTTCTCCAGGAATCATATACCTTTTGTCTGAAAGACTTCCTTTAAGGTTCCAAGTCTGCTGGTAAATAGTTCTCTCAGCTTTTTTCAGAGAATGTCTTTAATTTTTTCTCCATTTTTAAAGTGATTTTTTTTTCTTGGTATAGAATTTTGTGTTGACAGTTTTTTCTTTGGTTCTTTAAACATGTCATTCGATAGTCTAATGGCTTGCATAGCTCCTGACAAGAAGTCTGCTTTAATCTTATCTTTATTTTTTTATATGTAATATGTCTTTTTTTCTCTGCCTCACATCAACATTTTTTACATGTTTGATTTTCAGCAGTTTGAATATGGTGTGTCTAGGAGAATGTGTGTATGTCTGTGTTATCTCTCCTATGTTGTGTTCTGAGCTTTTGGATGTGATTTATGTTCATTTTGGAAACATCTTGGTCCTTTTCTCTTCAAATTTTTTTGTGCCTCATTCTTCTTTTGGGGTTCCAATTATGTGTACTTTAGAGTATTTCATATTGTTACACAGCTTTTAGATGGTCTGTTCTGCTTTTTCCCCCCCCAGCTTTTTTTCTCCTTATGTTTAGTTTGGGTAATTTTTACTGACATATTTTTCATCTCATTGAATATTTTTTCATCACTATAGAGTCTCCTAACTCTATTAGGAGACTCTAGTTATCTATTGCATAACAAATTACCCCCAAACTAAGTAG
This sequence comes from Mustela nigripes, assembly GCF_022355385.1. Classification (NCBI taxonomy): domain Eukaryota; kingdom Metazoa; phylum Chordata; class Mammalia; order Carnivora; family Mustelidae; genus Mustela; species Mustela nigripes. The sequence goes on along the minus strand of NC_081571.1, from coordinate 1,758,457 downwards.
CTTAAAATAACCATAAACCTAAATTATCTTGGGAGTGCCTTGGCTGAGTGATTCTTGCTTGGAATTTATCTTGATGTTTCAGTTAAGACTTTGGCTAGGGTTAGTATTATCTAAGACTTTGTAAGGCTGGAGTATTCATTTTCAAGATGGATCATTCACATGGCTGCCAAATTAATTGATAGGAAACTGTGGTTCCTTCCCCTATAAACCTCTCTATAAGTATGCTTGGATTCCTAATTATGTGGCATTTGGCTTCCCCAGACAAGTGATCTCTGAGAGTACATGGTGAAAGCGGCAATAACTTTTATGACCCAACCTCAGAAGCCACCTATGGTCATTTTTACAGTATCCTGTAGGTACACAGGTCAGGCCTATTCAGTATTGGTGGGAACTATATAAGGGCATGCATACCCGGAAATAAGGATCATTGGGGGCTGTCTTAGAGGCTGGCTACTATACTGTTAATGACAGTTTTTATTTTTGTCACTGTCATTTTCATTTCTTGCATTTCTCTGAGATTCTTTTTATACTTTCTGGCTCTCTGCTGAAAGTCATTTATTCACTTTACCATTAGAGCACTTAACATACTGAATCATAGTTACTTTAAATTCCCTGATAGTTCTGATATATGGGTTATCTTTGAGTGTAATTCTGTTAATTGCTTTGTCTCTTGACAAAGAGACTTGACAGAGACTTTGTCTTCTCTCACCTTTTTGTGTTTCTCCTAATTTTTTACTGAGTATTGTGTGTAGAAAATGAGAAATTGAGGGGTGTCTGGTGGTTCAGTCAGTTAAGCATCTGACTCTGATGTCTGCTCGGGTCATGATCTTTGTGACATGAGATCAGGCCCCGCATCAGGCTCCAGGCTCTGTGGGGAGCCTACTTGAGGTTCACTCTTCCTCTCTTTCTGCCCCTCCCCCCACTTGCATATGTGCTTTTTCTCTCAAAATAAATAAATAAATCTTGAAAGAAAGAGAGAGAGAGAGAAAGAAAGGAAGGAAAGAAGGAAGGAAATGAGACATTGAGATAAAGCAGTATATATCCTGAAAATGGACATGTCTTTTTTCTGCTAATTTATTGGTATGGGGAATCGAGTCAATCTAGTGAAAAATTTAGTTGCAGTTATATTTTATAATTTCGATGGTTACCTTCAGTGCAACCAGCTTCATGTTCCTCCAGCATTATCTTGTGCTTTGGGGAGGCTGAGTTGCTGGAGAGTGGTTTGCAGTAGTTGGTCTAACTTCTGCCCCTGCTCCACAGAGGGCATTTCTCATCATGCCCTTGTCCCTCCCCCAGCGGTAGACTGCTGTCAGTTGTTAGTTCAGTTTTAGTCTTAGGCAGGCTTTGTATACCTTGACTTCTGTGGTAGAGCTTTCTCAGTGATCCTACCCCTTCTCCATATGGCAACCAACTTCTACCTTGTATGTTTGGTGAGTGTTATACAGAAGAGTTTTCTGCTCCTTCCTCAGCAGAACTTCTCAACCATGGTGCTATTAACATTTTTGGCTAGATAATTCTTTGTGTGGGGGCTGTTCTGTGCATTGTAGGATATTTAGCAGCATCCCTGACCTTCACCCACTAGATGCTAGTAGCATCCTCCCTCTAGCTCTGATAACCAGAAATGTCTCTTGTCATTGTCAACCTCTGGATGTGGACCACTGTTCTAATGGCATGGGTATAGGATCCTTGACCTAGGGTACTTATTTACTCCTCCTTTAGGGTAAGAGTTTTTTCTTTCTATCAATTGTCCCCCACTTGCAATGGGTCTTTATTTACTTTTTTAAAGATTTTATTTATTTATTTGACAGACAGAGATCACAAGTAGGCAGAAAGGCAGGTAGAGAGAGAGAAAGGGAAGCAGGCTCCCTGCTGAGCAGAGAGCCTGATGTGGGGCTCGATCCCAGGACCCTGAGATCATGACCTGAGCCGAAGGCAGAGGCTTTAACCCACTGAGCCAACCAGGCACCCCTGCAATGGATCTTTAAAAGTTTGCTACCCCTCACCCAGTGGCTTAAGGCTTTTGTTCTATTTGGGAATCAGGGCTTGTGGGCTTTGTAGCTACAGCAGCAGCCACTTCCCCTTTCCAGGCTTGCACCACTGCTGAAGGTTCTTTCAGCTCTCCTGCCTATTGCCTGTCTTTCTTGGGAACATCTGATGTAGGATCGCAGTGAAGAGCCTGTGAGTAGGAATAAACTCTGCTTTGGGTCAGTGTCTCCTACTGGTTTTTGTACCTTAATGCTAGCTCACACTTGGCTTTCAGCAATTTGTTAAACATTTGAGCTGACTTCTTACCTGTTTATATAGTACATGCTAAAACTCCCATGCTCCGCCACAGGTAACCTAACTTCCAGTCTCTCCTGGGAAGGACCAGTCTTTCCTTGGATTTCAAGACTATTTGATCAACTTGTAATCTCAACTCAATTCAAAAAAGTTACGATTTTGTAATTTATCTGACATTTTCTTGTTTTTAGGATGGGAGCAAAGTTCTACCCTGCTTTTACATCCTAGGCAGAAGTGAAGTCCTATAGCTACCTTTATTACCCTTTTCCGTAAACTGAAACATAATGTTTTTATTTTAAAAAGGAAAAGCATTTATTCAGACATTTTACTGCTGTCCTAAGATTTTCAAAAGTGGTTCGTGCTTGTTGGAAAACAATTGGAATCATAAAGATGCATATAAAATAGAAAGTGAAATTTCTTTTTCCTTCATTTTGTAATCCCTAGAAATGAACATTATGAGTGTGGAGTTTTTTATCCTCCAAGAATTCTTGTAATCCTATAATATAGACTTCATTTTAATAATAGGATTCCATTATAATACAGTGTTTTGTAACTTGATTTTTGTACTTAATAATATATTATGACATTTTTTCCAGTTCCTTACATGCTGATCTACTTAACAGTGTATTTTCTGTAGTTTGGGAAATCATTTGTGAGTACACCATTCAATTAATAGCTAAGTAATATGTTTTCACAGTTGAACACTAGTGCATAGGAAATAAAACTGTACAACACATTGAAATTATAGTTTGAATTATCCGAGTCTTCAGACTATACTAAAGAAGTAAGGGAGAAACATATATACTTAGTATTTTGTTGGCCTCTGAAAGTTTGTGTGCTAATAAAGCTAACTATAAAAGGGTCAGCAAATTCTTTATGTAAAAGGCCAGATAATAAATAGTTTAGGCTTTAAGGTCTGAGTACAGTCTCTGTTGCATATTTTGTAGTTCTTCAAAATGTTAAAGCCATCTTATCTTGTGGGCCATGCAAAAATAAGCCGTGGACTGAATTTGATCCAGGTAAGGGTTGTAGTTTCCTGACCCCTGCTCCATTATGTCGGAAATACTTTCTTTCTCCATCATTCTCTCCACTCTGCCTTGCCTTTCAGCACCCCTCCCTAATGCATCAATTTTAGTATAGCTTGGTTACCGAAAAATACAAGCTCTGAAATTCAGACCTCAGCTCTACCACTAAATAGTGACCTTTGGCAAGGAACTAACTTCTCTGGCCTTCAGTTTTACCCCCTAAGAAATGAGGATGATAATGCCTGCCTCATTGTGAGAATTACGCTGTTATTTACCAGATATGATCTTGAGAACTTATTATATGTCTGGCGCTATTTAGGAATAGCAAGTGCCTGGCCTCATGTAGTCTACAGGGGGATTCTGTGTTGATCAGGATACTTTTGGTTGCAAGTGACAGAAAATTCAGTTCAAAATGGCTTAGGGAAAAAGTAGGTTTTCTTGTTTGTTTGTTGTTGTTTTTTATTTGTGGGTTTTGTTTTGTTTTGCTTGGTTTATGTAACTGAAGATTACAGATTTAGGCCTGCCTTCAGCTGCACATGGATTCTAGTACTGGTCTACCCGGAATCTCTTTCCATTTGGTGGTTCTGCTTTTCTTTCAGGGAGGCTCTCACCGTGAGGTGGCCAGAATGGCACTGACAACTCCAAATCTTCATTCTCTTGGCTCATTAAGCCCATTATGGAGAGCTTTTCCTTCCAACATCCACATAAGAGTCCTGAGATTGACTGTGTACTCTAATTTGTCTTGTGCTCCCATGCCTGTAGCCCAAGGGGTAGAAAACTTTGGTTGGCCAGAATGAGCCTGATGCTCATCTCTGGGAAAAGGTCATCCCCATGCAAACTACATAGACTACATTAGAAGAAGGGAAAGCTGAAATAATGGATAGGCAAAAACATTTCCACTAGAGACCTTAAATCACCATACAGTTGTATAATTATTAACTCCATAGTTGCAACAAAAGTAAAGTGCTATGATGGTGTTCCCTGGGATGGCCTGATCCTGCTGGGTGGTAGGCAGGGAAAGAGACTTTGGCCTGAGTTGGGAAGGAAGTGAAGCTGTTTACTAGGCAGAAGGATTAGGGTGGCGTATGTAGGACAAAGAGGAAAACAGGTGCAAAGGGCCTCTGGTGGGTAATTGCATGAAAAATCTTACGTACTTAGAGTCGAAAGAGAGAGAGGAAAGTTAAGAGAAGAACTGGGAGATGGTCAGGTCCTGACTTACAGGACCTGAGAGGTGTGTTAAGGGGTTTGATCTTTGCCTAAAAGCCATATTAAATGAGATAGAAAGAGATAATGAATGGCAAGTGCTTAGAACAGAGCTGAACCTGATAATGTGGTCTGTTAATAACCTTATTAACTAAGTATCTACTAAAATACTATTGGCATAGATATTCCCCCTTCTTTTCTAAACATGTACTTAACATACATTTATTTATTTATTTATAAATATTTTTAAAAATTGAGATAAAATTCACATAACACAAAACCATTTAAAAGGTACAATTTAGTGGCATTTAGTAACATTCATTCATCATGTTTTGCAACCATCATCTCTATCTAGTTCCAAAGCATCTTATCACTCCTAAAAGACTCCTGTATTCATTAGCAGTCTTTCCTCATTCTCTCCTCCTTCCCAGCCCCTGGCAACCACAAGTCTGCTTTCTGACTCTGTGAATTTACTTACTCTGGATATTTCATTTATTTATTTATTTTTAAATATTTTATTTATTTACTTGACAGAGACAGAGAGATCACAAGTAGTCAGGGAAGCAGGCAGAGAGAGAGGAGGAAGCAGGCTCCCTGCTGAGCAGAAAGCCCGATGCAGGACTAGATCCCCAGACCCTGAGATCATGACCTGAGCTGAAGGTAGAGGCTTTAACCCCCTGAGCCACCCAGGTGCCCCTGGATATTTCATTTAAACAGAATCTAACAATATGGCTTCTTAATTTTAGCTTGATGTTTTTTGACTTTCATCCAAGTTTAGCATGATTCAGTATTTCTTTTTTTTTTAAGGCTGAAAAATGCTCCATTCTGTATGTATACTGCATTTTGTTTATCCATTTATCCATTGATGGACACTTGAGTTGTCTCCACCTTTTGGCTATTGTGAATAGTGCTGCTATGAACATTCATGTAGTACTTGTTTGAATCTTGCTTTATTCAGTTCTTTTGGATATACTTGGGAGTGGAATTGCTGGCTCATATGACAGTTCTGTTTAACTTTTTAAAGAACTGCAAACAATTTTTCACAGCAACTATACCATTTTACATTCCCACCAGCAATGTGTAAGGGTTTTCATTTCTCCACATCCTTGCTGACACTTATTATTTTCAATTTTTTAAAAAAGATTTTATTTATTTATTTGACAGAGAGAGATCACAAGTACACAGAGAGGCAGGCAGAGAGAGAGGGAGGAGCAGGCTCCCTGCTGAGCAGAGAGCCCAATGCGGGACTCCATCCCTGGACCCTGAGACCATGACCTGAGCCAAAGGCACAGGATTTAACCCACTGAGCCACCCAGGCACCCCTGTTATTTTACATTTTTAAAAAATTGTAGCCATCCTAGTATGTATGAAGTGGTATCTCTTTGTGATTTTGATTTGCATTTCCCTAATGATTAGTGGTACTGAATGTTTCCTCATGTGCTTGTTGGCCATTTGTGTATCTTTGGAGAACTGTCTATTCAGAATCTTTGTTCATTAAAATTTGGTTGTTTATCTTTTTGTTGTTGAGTTGTGTTTTTATGTATTCTGTATGTTAGATGCTTTTTATATGTATATGATTTACAAATATTTTCTCCCATTTTGTGGGTTGCCTTTTCATTTTCTTGACTGCTTTTTTGTTGCATAAAGTTTTTCATTTTGAAGAAGTCCAATTTATATATTTTTCTTCTGTTACCTTTGATGCTGCTATATCTAAGAATCCATAGCCAAATCCAAGGTTATGAAGATTTATCCCTATGTTTTCTTCTAAGTGTTTTTATTTTTAGCTTTTATGTTTAGATCTTTGATCCATTTTGAGTTAATTTTTATATAAGGTGTGAGGTAGGGGTTTAACTTACCTTTTTCACCTGTGGATATCCAGTTTTCCCTCTTCTTCATGCATTGAACGTCTTGTTGAGAATCAGTTGACCATAGATGCATGAACAATATCCTCCTTTAAAATAAACTAACGATAAGGAAATAAACCTACAAAGTTAATTGGTATGCAGTCATATTGGTATGTTTCATAGGTCTGTAAACTGTAAGGGTAAGAACATTATTAGAGTTGAATACATTATGGTAAATCAGAAAATAGATTAGTAAGGAGGAAGGGCAAAGCACTTTAACACAACCCTGGATCCTCAGTTTGCTCACTACTATAATGGGGGTTTTGGACTTAGATGAGCTCCAGGATCTGTCCCAGATCTCTAATGTGTTTTTCTTTAATAAATAATTTACTGCCTGAATTCTGGGTTAGGTGTTGTACAAGAGGCTGGGGACACAGCTGTGAGCAAGACAGGTTAGGACTTGTGGCCACTTGGAAGAATAACACCATGGTCTTTAGGCTTTGTCTCTACAAAATCAAATATTAGATCCTTAAACAAAGCTCGCTGGATAAATACATGAAAGGATAATGATAAGGGTTGCAGTCTGGAAACTCTGAACATGGAATAGAGAAACCAGAGTGCTGTCATCTCCTGGTTCAGTGCATGTGCTGGGATAAGGAGGGGCTGTAGGCTGATTGTAGAGAGCCTTGTGTCATATGGGACAGGCCAGAAAAGCATGCTTCATGTTCTGATCCTCATTTTTCTATTGGCCTAGTCATTGTCCTCATACTTGGATTGTACTCAGACCTATTCATTTGAGAGGTTAATTTTTGTAAAACATTTTAGGATGGATCTGTGGTATCTTTCAGCTTTAAGGGTTTCTTTATTATGTGTTAAATCCTATAATTTATAGACCAATGAATCTCAATCAGGGAATATTCGGAAATATGAGGCAACCCTTTTCTTGTCTGAATGACAGGTTGTGGTACATTATTGTCATTTAGAGAGGGAAGGGATGAAGATGGTCAATGTCCTGCACGAGAAAGAAATGTCCTGCACACAATGCTATCAGTGCCTCTGTTGAAAATCATCCTGTGGACAAAGGATATTCACCACCCTCCAGAGGCAAAATATAATATGTTGCATTATCATATATGATTTCCACTATATAGTAGCAGAAAGTAAATTGTTTTCTCATTGATATATGAGAAATAGATCTCATTTAAATATATCTCATTTTTAAGGAATCATTGGTCTAGAAGGACAAGAATACTTATATTTTGGCTACAGAATACCTGCTTTAAGCCCATATCAAGTAAAAGGAGTGATTCTACTTGGAGAGAAATGGTATCAGCAAACTAACTGTAAAACTTAAAATTTTCCTCTCTTAAAAGAATCTGAAGATAAGAAGCCAACTAAGGAGCTCTTCGTGGAAAGGGTTGAATTTTCATTGTAAAACTTTGGTCTGGTCAGTGTTTTAAGGAGGGACTAATTTCCTTTTACTAATGAAAAATATAAAAACTTGCATAAACATTTGACTCTTTAAAAAGGCTATTATATCCTGCAGGGATTGGTTACTATGCCTAGAAAGTAATTTTTATTTTTTATTTTTAGACAGATAAATCAATAACAGGGAAGAAGAGAACTATCTTTCTGTAACAATACTGAATAATGTAATTTAATTAGAACATCACAACAAAGCACAAAATACCTTCCCACCCTAACCTCCCGAGTTCTTTAGGCTGAATTTTCATTCTATGAGATCATTTTGGTTACTAGGTAAAAGCTTAATTTCTAGCCACTGTCCTTTATGTGTTATTTTTAAAAGAAGGAAATACATCACTTCTAAGACCCTCCTGAATTTTGTTCCCTCTAGGTTTAGAACTGAATAGTCAACTGAATATCTGATTAATATAGACCTGAGTGAAACTGATGTTTGCAGAGTGTGTCCAGGGAGCAAGGAGTGTATTGGCCTAGCCAGAAAACTGCTTTAAGGAAGGCAAAGAGGTCAAAATGTGTGCAGAGGGCTATGAATTTGGGACACCAACTTTTATAGGTAATGCATGTGAGCTTTCCAAGGTATAGCATAACAAAAGCTGTTTTGGGGGAAGGTTCATTTATCTGTTGTACATCATAGCTTTGGAAGTGAAGTAAGATCATAGTACTTCAGGCCTGAGTTGTGGTTGTGGCAGTAGGGATGTAAGGGAGGGTGACAGTGCAAAGAGAACCATTCCTTGGCCATTCTTGGCTCTTCGAGCACTAGTGTCTCAGGACCTTACCAGGTACCTGCCAGGGCCCAAGTGCTGGTTCCTAAGGAGTGTGTAATTCCCATGATTTAGGTACAAGCCTGCTTCATGGCCCCGTAGATCATTTGGAAGTATACTGCTTCAATGTTTTTACTTGCCAGGGGTGAAGAACATTCTTTTCTTCTGTATTTACTTCACAGCACAACTCTTTACTTTTCTCAAGGTTCACTCATATTTAGGTAGCGTGCCTGTAGGACTGTGCCTGAGTTCTTATTTTTTTGTTTTAGTGTATCTGTATTTATCTTTACTTATTTGCTTGTTTTTTTTTTTTCTGTGTGGTATGAATAGCTTTGAAGATATAATATGAGCAAGGAATGGGAAATATTATCATACACATTTGAGAGTCAAGCAAGTTTTACTTTACCCATAGTCTGTAATTATGTCTTTAGCTTCTTCTGATGACTAAGTAGGATTTGAGAAAGTGATTCATTAGATTATCAGAAGACTGAAGTAAATAAATCTTCATTGCATTCAGTGTGATTGTGGCAAGGACTACAAGTGGCCAGCCTTATACACTGTAGTCCCCCACAGTGTATAAGGCTGGTGCATAATGTATAAGGATTATGGTCCCCCATAGTGTTCAAGAAAGTCAGGGTTGACACAGTTTATAGGCCCACAGGCCCTGTGGTGGTGAGTGAGGCAGTAGCCTCAACTGTGCTCCAGACACTATGGGGCAGTTGTAAAGGAAACAATCATTAAGAAGATATTCCACAGTGATCTGTTATCTTGTGCCTTTAATTTCTGGACTTGAATATGAAATTAAGTGTGCTGAGACAGAATGTGAAAAGGCTATGGGCTTTGATCTGAGCCACAAAGTGTGGCATTATGTTAGTGTCACTCTGAATCTCCACTTTACCTTTTGATTTGGGGATTTATTTCCTATACACCAAACTGCAAATAGTATAGAGTGAATTCTTTTTCAGAGTTAACAGTTATCTTCTTTTCTGATGTCTTTAAGTCTGGAAGGCTGAGTCGAGGTGTGTTACAACTTTAAGTTAGGTCTAGGGTGTTATTGCTGGTGTAGACCTGATTGGTAAGAAGTGGATGGTGAGGTGACATGTTTTCTCAGAGCAGTGTGGGAATATGCAGCTGTTGTTGATAGATAGTTGTGGCCTTTGACTTACTTATGAGCTAGGTGATGATGGAAAAGCATGTAGTCTAGCATGACCCATTACTGTATCCAAGGGCAGCCCCAGCAGACCCTTGTCATTTCTGAATAGAGTATCATAAGGGCAAGGTAGTCTGATGCTTGGACTGGAGATGGGCTGCAAATGGGACTGTGTGCTTCAAGTTCCACAACAAAGCTTTTTATGAGTAAGGACTGATGCTCTTGAAGGTTCTGTTCTGTCCTCAATCCTGGATGGTTTTCCTTCCAGGGTGCTTTAGCACATCAGCCATCCCTGTAATAAGTATAGAAAGGGGAAAACCTGCCTAATTTAATTATCCCAATACCCATTTGTTGTATTTTTTGTGTTTACATTGGTCTTCTTTCATGTGTAATTTTTTATAGGGTAATTATAGTGTGTGTGTGTGTGTATTTGTTTCATATCCTACTTATATTAATCAACATCTAACACTTTTCTGTTAGAGTCTACAGTTTTTCTAGTGGATGTGTAAGAATCTATTGAGTGGGTACATCAACTAAATCAAGTATCATTTATCCATTTACATTAAGGTGATTACTGATGGGGAAAGACTTATTCTTCTTATTATGCTCTTCTGTTTTTTTCCATATTTTGTCCCTTTTCCCTCTCTTGCTGTCTACCTTTTTTATTTCTTTGTTTTCGCTTTGATTCCTTTCTCTTTTCCTTATGTATATCTTTTATGTAGGTATTTTCTTTGTGGTTACCATGAGGATTACATAAAATATAGCAACTTATTTTAAACTGTAACAGCTTACTTCAATTATATATTAAAACTACTCTTTTACATCCCCACTTTATGTTATCAGTGTCACAAATTACCTATTTTTGTACTTTGTTTACATTAACATAGTTTTGCAGTTAACAGTTTTTTATTCTTTCATCTTTTAAATTCTGTGCCAGAATTGAAAATTATGTATGCACCCTCATTATATTCTGTATTTGTCTATATATTTACCTTTATCAGAAAACTTTATATTTTCTTATGCATTCTTGCTCCTATCATTTCAACTTGAAGGATTCCTTTTAGTGGTTCATAATGTTAAAGTCCCTCAGCTTTTATTTACCTGAAAAGGTCTCACTTTCTCCTTCATTTTTAAAAAAAGATTTTATTTATTTGAAAGAGACACAGCTAGAGAGGGAACACAAGCAGGGGAAGTGGGAGAGGGAGAGGGAGAAACAGGCTCCCCACTGAGCAGGGAGCCTGATGTAGGGCTTGATCCCAGAACCCTGGGACCACGGCCTGAGCTGAAGGCAGATGCTTAACAACTAAGCCACCCAGGCACCCCTTCTCCTTCATTTTTGAAGGACAGTTCTGCCAGATACAATATCTCTTTGTCATCTTTTTCTTTTTAGCACTTTGAATATATTGCCCTATTATATTCTGACTTGTGATATTTTTGCTGAGAAATATGCTGATAATTTTATGGGAGTCTCCCTTTATGTGACAAGTACTTTTCTCTTGTTGTGTTCAAGATTCTTTCTTTGTCTTTGAGTTGACAGTTTGATTATGTGTCATAGTGTAGGCCTCTTTGGGTTTGTCCTTGTTGGAGTCTTTTGACCTTTTTGAATTTGGATGTGTATTTCCTCCCTCAGAATTGGGAAGTTTCTGGCCATTATATCTTCACATAAGCTCTCTCCCCCATTCTTTTTCTGTTCTTCTGAAACTCCCAAAGTGCATATATTTTTGCTTTACTCAGTGATATAGATCCCATAATTCCCTTATCTTTCTTCACTTTTCTTTGTTCTTTTTTCTTTTTATTCCTCTGACTTAATAATTTCAAATGACTTGTCTTCGAATTTGCTCATTCTTTCTTCTGATTGGTCAAGTCTGTTGGTGATCCACTTTAGTAAATTTTTAAATTCAGTTATTATATTTTTCAGCTCCAGACTTTGTTTCTGTCTCTTTGTTGGCATTTTTATTTTGTTCAGGCATTGTTTTCCTGGTTACATTTAGTTGTCTATGTTCTCTCGTAGCACACTGAGCTTCTTAAGATGGTTATTTTGAATTATTTGTAGGGTAATTCATAGATCTTTGTTTCTTTAGTGTTGGTTCCTGGAAATTTATTTTTTCCTTTAATTTGTTCATATTTTTCTGTTTCTTTATGAGCTTTCTTTTTCTTTCTTCTTTTTCCCTGTGATTTGTGCATTTGAGAAAACAGCCACCTCTCCCAGTCTTTATAGACTGGGAAAGACTTTCACTAATCAACCTGGGTAGAGATTCTGAGAACCTCTGGGGATGCATCTTCTCCTGGCTTGTGTGTGTAATTTCCCAATTAGAGAGGTTTGTCAGTTTTTTAAACCAATTTTTCAAGGGCTTGTCATCTATTGCTCCTTCTGGAGTCTGTGTGCAATCCTGCAGGTCTCTGGCACGACATTACACCCTTGAGCTCTCTTTATTCTCCCTTTATTCTCTCACCCCTGAGCCCCCAGACGTCTAAAGTATGCCAGTTCACCATGTTTGTCTGAGTCAGATAAGACAGAAATCAGTCCCTCAGGCAGCCCCCACCCCCAAAAGCTAGAATTTCAGATATACATTCCATTTTTCTCTTTCCCTCCCAAGCCAGAAGCTTTTCCCCCTGATTGCACTAAGCTGTGCTAGCTTGGAGAAGGGCTATTTTAGATGAAATGTAGTTACTTTTCTTACCCATTTCAATGCACTTGTTCTTGGCTTTGTGCTGGAGGTACTGCAGCTTTCTAATTAGTTTGTGGAGTTGCCATGAAGGCTTTTTGGACTGTATATTGTTGTCAAGTTTTTCTCTCTGTGGGAGATCGAAGCGTGGGACTTCTTATTGCACCATCTTGCTGATGTCACCCTGTAAGAGTTTTCTAACAAAAGAACCAGATCTTGATATCAGAGAGCACTCTGTTCCACAGCTCTAAATGAATCCATTTTTCCATGTTCATCTCTCCTTTTTTCCTCTGGAGAGGCTCCTGCAACAGTGGAATTCAGTCAATCTAAATTAAATGTCATTTTGAAAACAGTGATCTTATTTCTACTTCTAGTACTTTGCTATTATAACTGAAACTTGGTCAATCATTCCTATAGATTATTCTTCCAGATTTTATGTTACCTTTATAAGGGCACACTTACTAAAAATGGAAATCCTAGGTATAAGTCTCTTTTTGGCTCTTAAAATTTGTCTGAGTGGCAGTGTAAATGCCCTTTACCCATTTAGGAGCACCCAATTAAGGGATGCCTTGGTGGCCTAGTCAGTTAAGCGTCTGCTTTCAGCTGTCATGATCGCAGGGTCCTGGGATCAAGTCCTGCATTGGGCTCCTTGCCTAACAGGGAGCTGCTTCTTCCTCTGCCTATTGCTCTCCCTGCTTGTGCTCTTTCTCTCTGACAAACAAATAAATAAAAATCTTAAAAAAAATGTGCACCTAATTAAGAATTTTTTATTTTAAACTTTCCAATATTAGGTATGTTAAGCTTTAAAATCCTTAGTAAATTGGTAAATGAAAATTGATACTTTATTATCCAAACTTGTAATGATAAACATGTCATTGTTCTAACATTGGCATTCTTAATTTGGTTTCTAAAATTACTATAAAACCAAGTGAGCAACTTTCCTTTTCTCTAAACCTAAAAAAAATGGAAGCCCAAATCTCTGTTTTAAAGGACACTGTAAAGTTCTTTTGGAAAGATGGGGGATGATACTTTAGTAAAAACTGGAGAGTTGAAGTAATATTGATTATATATTATATAGATATAAATGTAAACCTAGATATCTATCTAAACCTACCTCTCTGTAGATGGAAACTTAATTGTTCTTTATCCCTTAGAACTTGTAGGTTGTTAAGTTAAATTAATGCCCAAAGTAAAGATTTTATCTATTTATTTGACAGACAGAGATCACAAGTAGATGGAGAGGCAGGCAGAGAGAGGAGGAAGCAGGCTCCCTGCTCAGCAGAAAGCCCGATGCGGGGCTCCATCCCAGGACCCTGGGATCATGATCTGAGTCGAAGGCAGAGGCTTTAACCCACTGAGCCACCCAGGCGCCCCTAATGCCCAAAGTAAAAATAAGCAAGTGTCTAACATAAATGTTTTCATTTTGTGAAATCTGTTAAATGAAATATATAAATACCAACTAAGGAAATAATATTTTTATCTAATCACTCAATTGACAACATGATAAATGCATTTGAAAGTAACCATGGCATTCATGTTTAATGCTTGGAAGATAGTAAATACTTTTGCAGTTGTAATATTGGCTTCTAATTTTTTTCACTTTGCTGATGAAAGTGGTTATTATTGCTGGGTGTTCATTATTTATCAAACATAGATACCATGTACTCTACAGAACACATAGAGTCCTGTCTTTTTAAGAAGTATATTGTGAGGCATATGAGGGAATCTGGGAATTTAATATTAGTAAAAAATAAGGAACACCTGGGGCAACACTCCATGCTGGTAGAAGTCCAAGGGACCCCAGCATTTAGGAGGGAGTGCTGTGTAAGCATCCCAGGATTGTTTGTCTCGCCTCCCACTATTGGGCTTCCTACTGCTTACCCAGTGGCATAGGCACCCTGAGATTCATATCTGCTTACTCTGAACTGCCTTGGTTGTATTTATTTTCATTGGAAAGTCAATATTCAAAGACTCATTGCTCAGTATATCTGTTTGAACAACTGGGGAAAAAATCAAAAGGTTTCTTTCAAGTTGGTGACTTTCACCTTTTGGGAGTTTGTGCTGTGTCAGTCCTTACTGCCCAGGGGAAATCTTCCTGTCGTTCAGAAGCCCTGGTTATTAGCAAGCAATGAATTGCACATTTGTGGGAGGGAATGTGTCTTGGATACTTGAGTAGCTGTTACTGTTGTCTTGGCTGAGGAGGCAGCTGCTGCCTGTTCCCTCTGACTAATAAGAAAGGTTATGCGTGAGGGTGGGAGAGGAGGAAAGATGTGCCTGCCTTCTGCTTGCCCACTTTAGCATTCGCAGTGAGCGTGGTATAGGTGACTCAGGGTGGGCAGTGTGGCCTTCCCAGAGAATACCTTACACCTTCTCCTGCTGAGGAAATATATACAAGCCTTTCCTGAATGAAGAATCTTTTCCTGCTATTTATTAATATGTTGCATGGACTTGTCTTGGGGACTTTTTACATTTCCTTGCTTTGCTTACAAATTCAAATGAGCTACAGTGTCCCTTGCCACATAAGTTGGTAGGTGGAGGGTGGGACTCTTCTCCCTCCAAGGGTCCTTGGGTATCCCTCCGTGACTCTAGAGCAAGCCCTGCATTGCTGGGGGACCCTCCCTACTCCCCATTTACCCAGGGCCTCCCAAGGCTGGCATGGCTCTTCTTTCCTCTTGGCCAATGAGCCACTGCTAATGGTGAGTACAGTACGTTGATCCCTTATCAGTTACCAGTCTTGTGTCTCAGGCTTTACACATAATCCCATTCAGCCTTCACAACAACCCTGTGAGGTGGGTATTTATTTTGTACCTGTCTCTCCCAACCCCACCCCATTTATTGTAATCTCCATACCTTGGGAACATTTTTGACTTTTTCACGTATTGCTTGATCCCCAGCACCTAAAACAGTGCCTGGCTCATGGTAGGAACTTAATATTAACATTTGTTGATGACTCAATGGATTGTCTGTTTACAAATGAGATATTAAAAACCTTATTTAAGAGCCCATAGATAGTAAGTGGAGCAATTCATTTGGATTCACGTCCCTCATACTGTTGGGCTCTCTTGCCCCTTGTAGGGGAAGGTGGGACGGGTTTGGGAAGAGGGAGTGCAACAGGGCCTGAGAATATGGACAGAGCCTTTCCCCAGAACTCCTGGGCAGTTCAGCCTCCTCTCTCTTCTTGTCTGGATCTTTGCCCCTTCCCCAGCACCTTAGTCCAACACTGGATATCCTGCAGGCTAGACAGAACTTTCTACTTTGCATCCTTGGAAGGAGATGACTTTGCTTTCTGCTGCC
Source organism: Mustela nigripes (assembly GCF_022355385.1). Taxonomy (NCBI): domain Eukaryota; kingdom Metazoa; phylum Chordata; class Mammalia; order Carnivora; family Mustelidae; genus Mustela; species Mustela nigripes. Next base: position 1,742,752 of record NC_081571.1, on the reverse strand, counting down.
CCCTTTTTGTGTTTTTTTGTTTTTGTTTTTTTTTGTTTTTTTTTTTTTTTTTGAGAAAAAGGTGACCTCCAGGGCCAAGGAGGACAGTGAATATCTGACTGACTGCACCAGGGTCAAGATACTTGGCTGTTAGAAGCTGGAGAAGACAGACCAGGGGTTGGGGTCGGTTTGACCACGAGGCAAGGTAGCCTTATTCCTGGTCCTTTGGGAGCGGAAAAAGAAAATCCCAAAGTTGAGAAGGACAAGGTTGCCAAGCTGCTCCCTTCCCTCTACTCAAAGTAAAGGAGGTTGGGGCAAGCCTGGGCAGGCAGCTGGTAGGTGAGGAGAAAGATGGGAAAGGATCTTTCCAGAAAATCCCCCTGGGCTGGCGTATTGGCTGTGAATGATGTGGGAGGGGAGAGGAAAGTGTCACATGTCCCCTGTGGGTACAGCTGAGCCGCAGGTACCCCTGTCAAAACAGCATGAGGCCTAGCAGCCTGGGGTCCCTGCTGCATCTGAGGGGCTGGGAACACTTTATTTCTTCCTAAGTTTTTGATCATTCTCTCCTTAAGCTGACTCTTGAAACATTCTGTCCGGTTGTGGTAAAATATTACTAATGACCGTCAATTACATGATTGGAATTCCATGCAGTAATTATTCACATTGAGACATGGACTGGGCTAAATGTTTCTAAGTCTTTGATTGTAACATAAAGCTTCATGTGTTTTTAGCTTTAAAGCTTCATGTGTTTTTAGCTTTATGAATTGGTTGCTTGTGGAATAGAGCCCTCTCTGATAACTTGGAAATTAGAGGGAAGAGCACATCCTATCTCCTGTGCCACCTGGGCCAGGGGAGCAGGCAGGCGGGCACTGTGAGCCCCGTGCTGCTGGAACCAGTGCTGGACTGGAAGCACATTCTGAGAGAACTAGTAGGAATGTTATAACCACTATGAACACTGGACTAGTAAGAAAATCTAAAAAATATAGTATCACCACCTTAAAATTCCTACTACTATACCCTTAAATGGAGCAATTTTTAGTAGCTCTTAAGTCTCGATCTTATTGCTATTCTTTGTGGAATTTCGGACCAAGTAGGTATATGCTCTTCTCTTTGTACCCAGATATTTTTTTTTTTTTATTAAATATCTGCTCTCTCCCCAGCCCCTAAGTAGGGAATCCCTTTCTTTAGAGATTAAGAGGTGAAAACTGATGCCTTTTATTAATAGCATATGGGTAATCCACAGCTAAATTACCCTGTTATTTAGATCCTATTAGCTTAATGTTTTGGGTACTTTGCTGAGATGTTGTTCTGAAATATTGTATTAGGTGAAAATCATTTGTTTTATTATACAAATAAAGATAAAAATGAGAAATGAAAATGAATTATCTTGAGTCCTGCTACCCTCACAAATTATCTTTTTTTGTTTTTCCTGTTTTCTTTTGATCCTTACAAATTAAAAAAAAATTTTTTTAAATTTATTTGACAGAGATCACAGGTAGGCAGAGAGACATGCAGAGAGAGAGGGGGAAGCAGGATCCCTGCTGAGTAAGGAAACTGACCTGGAACTCGATCCCAGGACCCTGAGATCATGACCTGACCGAAAGCATCCGATTAACCCACTGACATGCCTGATCCTTACAAAAGTTTCTGTGAAATGTTATATTGTGCTTCCCTGCCTCTGCCTTGACCAAGGGTTTTATCCTTCACTGTATTTGTTCTTCTGTAGTAGAGCCCACATTATTTGTGATGGGGCTTCGGAAAGCTGGGCTGTGTGGGCCACCTTGGGAGAGACCTTGGAATTGGCCTTGGTTTCTGTGCCATTCTCCTATTCGCTGTCACAGGCTTGGTCCTGTGAGTTAACTAGGACTCCTCCAGCTCTTCTAGTGTAGGGACAGTTCAGAGGCCACAGGCTAGTACCCCAGGGCTGAATCTGGCCATCTGCAGTTTTAAAAATACATATTTTTTTTGTTTGAATGACTCACTTGTGTTTAAAAGTCAGGGAATTTCTGCTTAAAATATAGGTTTCTACCAGTTCTTCAGAATCCAGTTATCTGCTAGGATGCCTCCCTTTCCCTGCAACAATCCACCGTCCACATATGGTACTGGCTTCTTGGGAACTGGGAGACTCGGGAAGTGTTACAATAGAGTTTCCCATGGAAGAACTTTAGCTTCTTTCTCCTCACTGAGGCTCTGTCCTAGTGATCCATTGCCATGAGTTGGAGGACCCTCACTTTGTCCCCAGCCCAATAAGAATTTTGCTTTTCCAGAGTGAAAACAGTGATAGGACAAAAAGCCACCACCCTACTAGCCATCCTCTTGTCCCCACTAAGGAAGAATAATGCAGCCAACAATTGTACAGGAAGTTTAGAAAATAGGTTTGCTCATCTCTAACATGGAGATGAGCATAAAACTACCTCATAAGGCTCTAGAGATTTGGAAATGGTCTAATACAAGTAAAAGGCTTACAGAGTACCTTGCATGTTGTGTTAGCTATGGTTGTCATTATTACTTATGGGGGCGGAGGGAAGGAGCATCTATAAATTTAATTTCCTATATAAGCATTTCCGTCAGTTAAGATTTCTTTTGTGTTTTCCATGTACATGTTTTATTATAGTACATAGTTGTCATTACAGTGGGTGTGGAGGTCAAGTGACTTGCCCAGAATCACTTAACATTCAGTGGGGGACTGGGAGTCACACTGGTTTTTATGACTTCTGGTTCAGTGTTTTGTTAGTTTTAAGCGCTTTGTGCTGTAAAACTGTTTATTTGACTTTTAGGTCACCTGTGGATATGCTTAGTGAAGAGTTGGGATATTTAAAAGTCTGATATCCCCTTCTCTGTAGATGTGGTCCAGCCTTAAAATGTCTATAAAGGACTGCTAACAAAATTACACTGTGCCTTTACATAAGCTATTGCATTGTTGTGTATCTCACTAAAAGCAGGAGCAAACTGAATGTGAAAAGCACTTTCACTGTTTTTAATTGACTGAAGGAGTTGTATCAAGGGACTTCCTGGTCAGAAAGCATAAAGATTTCTTTGAAAAAGGCGAAGAGTCTCCTCTCCTCTCCTCTCCCTTTCCCTCCTTTCCTTTCTTTTTAGAGAGAAAGAGGAAGCAGTGGGGGAGGGGCAGAGGGAGACAGAATCTTAAGCAAACTCCATGCCCAGTGCGGATCTGGCTGCAGTACTCGATCTTAGGATCTTGAGATCATGACCCTGAGCTGAAGCCAAGAATCAGATGCTTAACAAACTGAGTCACCCAGGCACCCCAGCTGAAGAGGTTTTCTATTCCAGGCTGTGGTGAAGGTGTCTGTGCACAGGACATTTTTGTCCTGAAGGAGTGTTTTTATATTCTTGAAAGTTGTAAAGGCTTTTCTAAGCATGAAATGGAATCTAACGCGGAAGTGACAGATCCACTTTAGATTAAAATACTTCTTTGAGGCATATACAGTGAACAAATTCAGCACATGGCAGAATGGGGGAACATTTACAGCAGTAAAAAAATGTTTTTAAAAGGCTAACCTACAAAAGACAACTGACAGAATGGAAGAAGATATTTGCAAACGACATATCAGATAAAGGACTAGTGTCCAAAATCTATAAAGAACTTAGCAAACTCAACACCCAAAGAACAAATAATCCAATCAAGAAATGGGCAGAGGACATGAACAGACATTTCTGCAAAGAAGACATCCAGATGGCCAACAGACACATGAAAAAGTTCTCCATATCACTCGGCATCAGGGAAATACAAATCAAAACCACAATAAGATATCACCTCACACCAGTCAGAATGGCTCAAATCAACAAGTCAGGAAATGACAGATGCTGGCGAGGATGCGGAGAAAGGGGAACCCTCCTACACTGTTGGTGGGAATGCAAGCTGGTGCAACCACTCTGGAAAACAGCATGGAGGTTCCTCAAAATGTTGAAAATAGAACTACCCTATGACCCAGCAATTGCACTACTGGGTATTTACCCTAAAGATACAAATGTAGTGACCCAAAGGGGCACATGCACCCGAATGATTATAGCAGCAATGTACATAATAGCCAAACTATGGAAAGAACCTAGATGTCCATCAACAGATGAATGGATAAAGAAGATGTGGTATATATACACAATGGAATACTATGCAGCCATCAAAAGAAACGAAATCTTGCCATATGCGACAACATGGATGGAACTAGAGCGAATCATGCTTAGTGAAATAAGTCAAGCAGAGAAAGACAACTATCATATGATCTCCCTGATATGAGGAAGTGGTGATGCAACATGGGGGCTTAAGTGGGTAGGAGAAGAATCAATGAAACAAGATGGGATTGGGAGGGAGACAAACCATAAGTGACTCTTAATCTCACAAAACAAACTGAGGGTTGCTGGGGGGAGGGGGGTTGGGAGAAGGAGGGTGAGTTAAGGACATTGGGGAGGGTATGTGCTTTGGTGAGTGCTGTGAAGTGTGTAAACCTGGCGATTCACAGACCTGTACCCCTGGGGATAAAAATATATGTTTATAAAAAATAAAAAACATTTAAAAAAGGCTAATCTACAAAATACTGCCACAAATCAAGAAAGATACAAGAAACCTTGTGGTAAAATGATCAAATATGAATTGCTGATTTACACACAAAAATATATAGAGAGGCAAGTAAAAGTATGAAAATCTAAGTCTTTGTTCCCCCATCAAGTTGGAAAAATCAAAGATTGATGACAGTCTGGTGAGTATATTCTTATCTACTCTGGGTGGATTTGAGGGGATTAGGGATAATTTCCTAGGACAGCCATAGCAAATAACCACAAACTTGGTCACTTAAAACAGTGGGTTAAAAAAAAACAAAAACAAAACAGTGGGTTTATTTTCTCATAGTACTGGAGGCTAGCTGGCGGTCCGTACACCCTCTGAAGGCTCTAGGGAAGCATCTGTTCTTGCTTCTTCCTTCCTTCTGGTGCTTGCTGGTATCCTTGGTGTTCCTCAGCTGGCAGCTTCCTCACCCCAGTCTCTGCCTGTATTACCCCTGTATTACTGTTTTTTTCCCCAGTGGGGCTCTTCTGTGTCTCTGTGTCCATATCTTTCCTCTCTTTCTATTATAAAGACACCATTCTTTGGATTTGGGGTCCTCACTAATCCAGTATGATCTTATCTTAACTCGGTAATGTCTGCACAGGTCTTATTTTCAGATAAGGTCACACTCACAGGGACCTGGGTAAGGACTTTAACTTATCTTTTTTTTTTTTTTTTTTTTTTTTTTGGTGGGGGTGTGTGCACAAATAACCCACAATGCACTATTTATTTAAATAGGCACATGCTATAATTTCATCCCTAGGATTTTGCCCTATGAGAACAATTTCTATTTGCACGAAAGTATACATTCAAGGCTGTTTATCATAGCACTGTTTGCAATAATAGAAAACTTGAAACCACCTGACTTTCAAAAGGAGAGTAGAAAACCACAGTTTTATGTAATGGCATATTACACAGCTTTGAAGAAGGAGGTAACTCCATCTATACTGATCCAGAAAGACATCCCTTTAAAGCCAGAGAGCAAAACTGTAACTCCCCACCTCTCTCTTTGTGTCTGGCCTGTTGCTGTTTGTAAGGATGGACTAATTGCATGCATATGTCCTTAAGATAGTCTGTGTTATCAAGCACAGAAAAAGTTATGTAGAAATCCCACTCGGGGGATTCATTGGCAGTAGTTCTCCAAAAATAGATCAAGAAATGAGGAGCATCTCTTTTCATAATGCAAATAGCTTTTTCTTACGATGTCCCTGACAGGCTTTGTATTGTTAGGTTGTTTTGTAGAATATGTTGAGAAGTTAAAATTTTTTTTCTGCTTTGAAATATGGATATGATATGGAAATTATGTGTTCTTGAAAGTATATTAATACTCATTCACAAACACTCTTATTTTCTCATCAATTATGAAAAAATTTTTAAAAATAGAACAGAGAACATATTCACCCATTACTTTGAACTAACGCCCAATATTTTGTTTGCTTAGAAGGAAGAAATCTTTTTTTTTTTTTTTAACTTAAGGATTTATATTCATGGGTTACCTGGGTGCTCAGTTGGTTGTGTCCTGGGATTGAGCCTGACTTCCAGCTCCCTGCTCAGCAGGGAGCCTGCTTCTCCTCACCCACTCCCCCTGCTTGTGTTTCCTCTGTCGCTGTGTCTCTCTCCGTCAAATAAATAAATACAATCTTAAAAAGGAGAATAAAGAGTTTTATTCACTTATTTGAGAGAGAGAGAGTGTGTGTGAGAGCAGGCACAAACAGGAGGCAGAGGAAGAAACAGACTGCCTGCTGAGCAGGGAGCTGGAAGCCGGGCTTGATCCCAGGACCCTGAGATCATTACCAGAGCCAAAGACAGACACTTAACCAACTGAGCCACCAGGCACCCAGGAAGTAAAAATCTTTTTTTTTTTTTTAAAGATTTTATTTATTTATTTGACAGACAGAGATCACAAGTAGGCAGAGAGGCAGGCAGAGAGAGAGAGAGAGAGAGAGAGGGAAGCAGGCTTCCCGCGGAGCAGAGAGCCCGATGCGGGGCTCGATCCCAGGACCCTGAGATCATGACCCGAGCCGAAGGCAGCAGCCAAAATCACTGAGCCACCCAGGCGCCCCAGTAAAAATCTTTTTAAGATGACTCTTTCTCTTGTTTTTTTTTTTTTTTTTGAAAAAATAAAACAGTGTAAATATAATTGCATTTTCCTGTGAACACTTCCCTGATACTATTTCTCCTCATTCTTCCTTCCCTAAAGGCAACAATTACCACAAATTCGATGGGTATTATTTCTGTCTATACTTCTGTACTGTTCATACATATTTTGGACAATTAATTAAATAAGTTTTGCATGCTTTAAAGTTTTATTTAAATGTTACATGTAATTTTCATAATGCATATGTTCATATATACAGTAATATATGTATTTCTATAACTGCCTTTTCCACTTGTTTTATGATTTTTGAGATGTGTTTTTATGAACATGTTAACTTCTTTTCTAACTATTTTATATTACAGTTAATATGAATATGTTACAGTTTTTACCATCTGTTTGATGGATACTTAGGTTGTTTTAGCTTCTTGCCAGTAGATGTAATGTATCACGTAGAACTTTGTGTAGCCTCCTGGCGGACATGTGAGAGAGAGAGTTCTTTGCATATCTATTCATAGGTAACATTCTGAATTGTAGGATTTAGGCATCTTCAGCTCTACTAGATATTGTTGTACCATGTGTCATGTTGTTGTAATGTTCAAAGTGGTAGATTGTTTTACACATTTTCCAGCTGTATTGAGTCTTCATTTTTCCACAACCTCTTGGACATTTGGTGTCAACACAGCATTTAGTTTTTGCTAATCTGTTGAATGTGAAACAATAAATAGGTCATGGTTTTAATTTGTATTAAGTGCTATTAATTATTAACTGCCAGTTAGCGCTAAAATTAAGCAACTTTAAATATGTTGTGTTGTTGGTGAATTGAATTTTCCTGTTCATATCCTTTGGCCATTTTCCTATTGGATTATTCATTGTCTTCTCATGAGTGCTGTTTTAGAGATCTTGGTTTCTTTTCCACTAACACCTCTCTCCCTGATGGTTTTATATCCATATATAATTCCCTCATGCTGATTTTGGTAACATTTTTTTGTCTATTTTGGATAAACTTTTAAATTTTTGGCCTGAAGTTACACATAGTACAGAAATGATGTTCAAATCAGTAGTTACACTCTCTTCATTTCCTGTGGCCAACAGTATGAACCATAACCTACCTTGCCCACTGTTTTCCTCGATGTCTCCCCTCTATACATTTTCTTTTACAGAGTGAAGATGTATATACACTTAGGCACACAGAGATCATTTTGGACAGTCTAAGTGTCTGGTATCCTTGTAGGCATGAAATTATGCTAAAAGATCCAAGGCAGCATTTCTCCTTTCAGTTGGATAGGATTCAGTCAGCAGCTAGTACTGAGGAATCTCTCAATAAGAGCCAGCTTTCGATTTCTGGACTGTAACTCTCATGTTGGGAGACTGTGGCCAAGTCACTCTGGAAACTTTCTAAGCTGCATCTCCGATCTGAGCTAAATGACTTGGGACACAGAGGGAGCATACCTGCTCAAGTTGTCACCCATCCTTGTTCAAGGAAAGGGTAGGAAAGCCTTTCAGTTTGCAAGTACATGGGTCACGTTTGCCTTTGGGAAACCTCCACCACCCCTGGAAGTAAGTGGGATTTGAAGTAAATGTAACACATAGCTCAGAAAGGGGATGGTAAAATTTCTCCAGCCTGTTGGAGGATGAGGGGAAAAACTCATAAGACACGTTATTGAGATCTTGATAATAGTTACCTTCCCTCAGAGTGACCTGCAAGCAGTCTTCTTACATTTTCTTCCTGAGTAAAATCAAGCACTATGTGCTAACTAAACTTCACTTGGACTGAGCTCTTCTTCATGCTTCAGTGATGGGAAAGTAGCAGATTGTAAATCAGTTTGTACAGTGCTCTGAATTTTTACTGAAAAATGCTGTGGGGAAAAAACACAAGTGCCAATAATGATTATCTCTTGGAGATGGAGTTTGAATGATGTTTGTCTTTTCCCTTCATATTTTTTAAAAGTTTTAACAAAGAATACCTGTTACTTTTTGGAAAAATAAATACATGCTGATTTTTCAAAGGGCCTCACATGTGGGATCCTCTGGTAGATGCGAGGTGCACAGGTCACAGGTCACTACAGTGCTTGCTTCTTCTTCCTTTTTTTTTTTTTTTAAAAATTTATTTATTTATTTTAGAGAGAGAGGAGAGAGAGAGCGAGGGAGCATGGGGTGGGGAGCAGAGGGAAAGGGAGAGCCTTGAGCAGACTCCACACTCAGCACAGAGTCTCATGCAGGGCTGCATCTCACAACCCCAAGATCATGACCTGAGCCAAAACCGAGAGTTGGACACTTAACCGACTGCATCACCTGGGTGTCCCTATGCTTGCTTCCATGTAGTAGTCAAGCCCTTAGTCGATGGGCAGGGATGGGGTCAGGTCCCATTCCTGTTCCCTGCTAGTTCAATGAGATTTGGCATGTTAATTTACCTGTGTGAGATAGATTCCCCTTTCATAAAACATAGATAATATCAATACGTGATTGTCCTGAGGATTAAATAACAAGGTATAGAAAGTACTTACCACATACCAAGTACTGTTTGAAATGCTGGTATAAGTTAGCATGATAATGACTTATTTTTGGAGTTTCTTTTGCCAACTTTTTTTTCATCTCAGTATTTCTATTTTTGTTGTTTTAGCAAAGGACAAGTAAGAAGGCAGAATGGGAATTGACTTCTCTAGGATGTAGTCCTGTGTTTCTGTTTCTCAGAGCCCTAGCCCTAGTGACTATGAAGGGGGTGATCACATTTTTTTCTTCTAGGTATTTCTTTTTTTATTTTAGCATATGACAAACAGGAAGGAAAAAAGGAAATGAATTGCCCAGTAGTCCTGTGGTTCTGTTTCTCAAAGCCCTGGTACAGTGAAGAGGTGAATGACTTTTTTTATTGAGGTACGGTGGATATACAACATTATAAACATTATATTAGATTCAGCTGTACAACATAATGATTAAACATTTGTATGTATTGCGAAATGATCACCATAATAAGTCGAGTTAACACCTGTTATCAGAGTTACAGACTTTTTGTCTTGTGATGAGTACCTATGCGTTTTTACATCTGAGTTTAATTTAGGCAACTTTGGCTATACTTCTCATTGTGAAGGCTGTGTGAATGCACATTTCCTGTAAGTATTAGAAAAAACATATCCTATACCCATCACTTTAGGAAGGAATAAATTCAGTAGCCTCCTTGCCTGTAGTTAACCAGAATTAGGTGAACTGCCAAACCTGAGGCCCCACCCAGCCCTCCCTGCAGAGAACCTTGGCTTTAGGCAGTAGCCACAGGCCTGCACAAAGCCAAGTGGGTGAAACTTGTGATCATTTTTGAAAAGGTGGCCAAGAATGAAACAAGCACTTAGTTATTATTTTAAACATAGGCTGCAGAATGGCTTGCATTGCTATGTAATGGCATCCCAGGTGATGGAGGCTGCCAAGGAAACGTTCCCATTGCCAAGTCTGTGAGAATATCACTGTCTTCCTAAGAGGCCTGGCTGGATTCCAGAACCCTCTTTCAGGCAGTGCTCAAACCTGTCTTAGTTTATTTTGCTGTTCTGTTTTCAGGCAATAGATTTGGTCATTGTTTTTACTATGTAAGTGCTGAAAGGGTATCCTAAATATCCACCTACTCCAAAGACTGTCATCTGGATCCTGATTCTCTGGAGATTGCCACAGGCACCACCATCTGCCCATTCTCCCAAGCCAGAAGCCTGGGAGCCATCCTCACCTCATCCTTTTCCTGGCCTCCCACTTCCAGACCCCCCACATCCAACAAATGATTCCCACTTCTTGTAACGCTTCTGGAATCCATCTCTCCTCTTTTGCCCTTGCTTTAGATTCTTTCTAAATGGTCATTCTGATCAGTCATTTAAAACCCTTCTGTTATTTCCTACTGCCAACAGAATAGAAGCTGAGCTTCTTGGTGTGGTCTGCAAGCCTTTTGTGATATGTTCCCTGTCTCATCTCTTGGTAAGGGAGATGACAACCAAACTGAACACTTCCGAGGGCTGTGAACACACCTGTGCTTTGGGAAAAGTCCTGTTTCACTTACACAACTGACAAGGCTTTCTGTGAGGCCTTCTTTAATAATTCTTTTCTTCCACTCCTCCCCTGCTCTCAGCAGAATCAATCAGGTTTTATGCCACCACTGAACCACCTACATGATTTTTTTATGGGATAAATCATGCTACAATGTGGCAGTTTATTTGGGTGTTTCTCTGTTTGGCTTAGAGCTACTTGAGGGCAAGAAGATGTCAGCTTGATATTTTTAATGCCAATGTTTGCCCTGTGCTCAAGTCCATTGTCTAAAGAAAGATTGGCCTGTGGAATTGCCATCTTTTTAATAAAGATAAGCAAAATTTACATATACCATATATAAAAATAAACACATAAAAATAAATAGGAGATGGATTAAATAAATTAGCGTTTTTTAAAAATGCTAAAATGTTTTAGAAGATAATACAGTTCCTGTAACATTGGAATAAGAGGGACTTTCCAAGTGTGATATGAAACCTATGGACTTAGAGGAACAAATGTAGGATTTGTAAAATTTCACCTCTGTTAGACAAGAGATTCCGTGAACAAAATCAAAAGAAAAGTAACAGACCAGGAAAAAATATGTATGGTGTCCAGATCATATTGAAAGAAATCTAAATAAATAAAGGACCAAGAACCCAATATAAAAATGGGCAAACAATAGGAATTAGGAAATTCACAAAAAGGAAAACCAAATGGTCAATAAATGTATGAAAAGATGATGGCATTCAGGGAAATGAAAAATAAATCAGCTGGCTATGGAAGTCAAGACAGTTACTACCCTTGGGGAGGCCCTCATGCAACAGGACAGGGGAGAGCTTCTAGGCTACTAGAAAGGATTTGTGTGCTGGTTACCCAATATGTCCCCTTTGTGAAAACTCTTGTAGCCACACACTTGTTATGTGTACATTTTCCTGTGTGTATATTACTCTACAATAGAGTGTTTACTTGCTGGATTCTCAGAAAAGAGTAGCTGCCTGGTGGGTGCCTGGGTGGCTCAGTCGGTTGGTTAAGGGTCTGACTCTTGATCTCAGCTCAGGTCTTGAACTCAGGGCTGTGAGTACAAGCTCCACATCCAGCTCCACATAGGGAATGGAGCCTACTTTAAAAAAAAAATGGAGCCTACTTAAAAAAGAAAGAAAGAAGGAAAGAAAGACACAATTGCTTATTATTTTGCCTCTGAGATTGGCAAAAATGAAAAAGATAGCATCCTGTGCTGATGAGGGAGGGGCTGGTGAACTGGGTTTTCTTTTCCATTGTCATTGGCAGTGGTTACCACCAGTCCCTTGGTACTACTATCTTTTGGGAGGGATTATTTGTCAACTAGTTATTTAAAAATAAACTATTGGGGCACCTGGGTAATTCAGTCAGTTAAGTGTCCAGCTCTTGATTTCAGCTCAGCTTATGATCTTAGTGCTGTGAGATCGTAGGGTGAGATTGAACAACTTTTTTGAAAGTAGCTTTTCAGAAATTTCTCCTGTGGCATCTTGGTTGTAACTGCTGGTGAAATGGATGCTGGTGACAACTTTGGCAACAGATTTGCAGTGAGCAGGAGGCCACTGCAAGAACTGGGCCCAAAGTTATACCATCTAGTATGGTCATGTGAACCGATGTGACTCTTTTGTGCCTGCAACTCACTAGGGCTGGTGTTGGGTTGTGTTGTGAAGTATAAATTCCTACTGGATTTCAGAGACTTACTATGGGAAAAAGAAAAGAATGTAATATATCTCAATAATTTTTAATATTGATTACATGTTGAAATGACAATATTCACATCTATGGAGGAAAATAAAATAGGTTATTAAAATTAAGTTCACACAATTATTTTTACTTTTTAAAAAATGTGGCTGGGAGAAAATTAAGAATTGCAGACACGGCTTCCATTCTATTTCTGTTGGATAGCTGGTCTATAGCTTGAGACCTCAGAGCTTTCCCTGGACCAATCAGGACTGGTGCTGATCTCCTTGGGTGGGCCTTCCCTTTTGGTTATTGTTTACAGGGAAATACCACTCATGCTCCTTACCTTTGTACATGTGATCAGCTGTCTGCCCAGAGTAGTGTACTGTCGTTCTGCGAGCACATTCGCTTTCACACATCTGAGACTATATTTGAGTTGGAGTATCTGTGAATGTGCTGTATTAACATAATATCAAAAATGCTACTGATTGCAAGACATCTTCTAATTTCAGAAACATTAAGGAAAAAATGTGCAAATTAGATTAAAGGACATAAAGTATTTTTCTAACCCTTGACCTGTTTGGTGCTAAGGGTTTCTTCCTCTGGTTAGTCAATAAATGAATAAACCATATATTCCTGTAACTCTTGGCAAAGACCTTTAGGATTGATTGAATCCACATTTATAAAGTTGAGAGTCTGGCTGTGGGGGCAGACTGCCTGGCTCAGCTCTCACTTCTGCCCCTTGATACCCCTGGTGGCCTGAGCCACCAGCTTGTACAACCTCTGTGTGCTTGGATTTCACCCTGTGTACAGGGAGAATAGTAATGGTGCCCATGACCATCCGGGGTTCATGAGAAGTGAGGAAATGTGTGGAAAATGAGCTCATTTGTACAGCACTTGGAGGTGTGGCCTCACTTGCACGCTTTTGAATGGGGAGTATGTTATTCCCATTTTACAGACTGGGGAGCTGAGTTGACTGAGGTTATATACTTAGTTATATATACATCAGGATTTATCATATTTTCACATTTTTTCCCTGACTCTATGAGTAAATTAGATTTCTAGTTAAGTAAGTGCTCTAGGCCTAGGCTTATTTTTGCATTGCTATCCTGGAATTGGATGGATGTTGCATTTTGTCTGGACTCGTTTCCACATTAGCTGTTCTCACAAATTTAGAGAGACCATTCAGATTCACCCAAAGTCTTACAAATTGAGGTTTGAGAATTATTTTGGTGTGGCAGGGATTGTTTTAGGCCTGGGAGTTCTGTAAGCATGCCTAGTCCCTGTGTGTTAGTCAGAGCCCTGCAAGGAGACAGAAACCACATCAGCATTTGACTAGGGACAACTTAATAGGAGAAATTATTAACTAGTGATAGGGGATTACCTTCTAAGAGAAGATTAAAGAGAACAGTAAGGAACACCCTTGGGCTGAGGGAGAATGCCAAGGAAGGAGTTCCCAGCCTAAGGCTTATGTGCAGACTTGCTGGAGGTGTGGTTATGGCCCAGTGGATGGAGACATGCTCTAATTCTCTGTGGCTCCCTGGTCTGTAGCTGGTCTGAAGCTGTGGGCAGAGGCTGGGCAGGAGGAAATCTTGAGCTGGGACTGGGAGCGGGAAACCTCCTGCCAGGGTTCTGGTGAGCTAAGGGGGCAAGCAGCCCTGGATATTGTGCATGCATCCTCCTGGCAGCCTGTGTGGAAGAGCCGGGAGAGGATGCCCTTCTCCCCACAGCGTTCCTATTGACAATGGCACGATCCCCTTTTCATCTGCCTGCCTTCTGCTGGTGCAGAGTTTCTTCCCCCCACATCTGTTTTTTCCGAGAGTCCCTTACCTGTCTGTCCTCCATGAGAATGACTTTCCTGTCCTGGGTTACAGAAGAGGGTGTAGAAAGGCCATGGGGAGTATGGGGTAGGCACAGGTGAACATAATAGGAGTGTAGCTGGCTAAGAAGAGAAGGAGAACCTGGGGTAGGAAGGAAGGGTATTCTGAGAGGTGAATACGTCTATAGTGGGTGAATTTTGAAGAGAAGAGAGGGAATAAAATATTGTATCATGGGAGAGAAGACGAGAGGTGAAGGTAAGGTGAACAGGAAGTAACGTGTTATAAAGTGTGGGTGGAGATGCGGTGGGAGAGTGTGAGTCGTAGGTAAGTGGAACAGGGAGAATTGAGAAGTGAATAGGCAGTGAGGTACAGAAATTTTACTTTCGTAAAAACAGTATTCATGTATATGTGATGAGAACTTCTGATTTTCTTTAGATTTCTTAGGGGTATTTTAAATCGTATATACAGGTTGATTTGGACTCTCTTCAACATGAATAACTGATTGATTCTGTTGATTGGTCCCCTTTGCTTAGAGCAGGGGTGGGAAACTCAAATCCTCCAGGGGCCTGGCTGGTGACATGAAGGGTAGCTTGGTTAGATTGAGCAGCAGTGAATTGGTATCCCTCCCAAAAGGGACAAGTGGCATTCATCCTCAGGAAGGACATCTGGTATTGGCTGGTTTTCACTTTAACCAGTCAGGCAAGAGATCACACTTTTTATTTCTGATTTTTAAATTGTGGTTCAGATTTTCTTCATCATGTTGTGAGTACATGTGACCTCTGGTCACAGTGGTTTAAACAATTAATCCTTTTTTGAGAGTTATAGTTCCCTTTGAGAACCTTTATATCTTCTTAGCCACCTTTTAAAAAATTTTTAATTAGGGGCGCCTGGGTGGCTCAGTGGGTTAAGCCGCTGCCTTCGGCTCAGGTCATGATCTCGGGGTCCTGGGATGGAGTCCTGCATCGGGCTCTCTGCTCAGCAGGGAGCCTGCTTCCCTCTCTCTCTCTGCCTGCCTCTCCATCTACTTGTGATCTCTCTCTGTCAAATAAATAAATAAAATCTTTAAAAAAAAGCATTTAAAAATTTTTAATTAATTAATTATTATTTTTATTTTTATTATTGTGTTATGTTATTCATCATACAATGTGTTAGTTTTTGATGCAGTATTCCAAGATTCATTGTTTATGCACCATGCCCAGTGCTCCGTGTAATTCATGCCCTCCTTAATATCTACCAGCAGACCAACCCATCTCCCTAACCACCTCTCCTCTAAAACACTCCGTTTGTTTCTCAGAGTCCACAGTCTCTCATGGTTTGTCTCCTCCTCTGATTTCCCCCACCTCACTTCTCTGCTCCATCTCCCAATGTCCTCTGTGTTATTCCTTATGCTCCACAAGTAAGTGAAACCATATGATAATTGACTTTCTTTGCTTGACTTACTTCACTCAGCATAATCTCCTCTTTCAAAGACTGTTCCTCTGGGGCTAGTAACAGGTTGTTTTGCTATATCATCCATGTATCTATCCATCCATCCATCCATCCATCCATCCATCAATTGTTATTTTGACCATGATTTAGGGAATATTAGTTTTATATCCAATCTTTATTACAAATTTTAGGTAGTAGGGGGAGGTATAAGAAAGAAGTGACAATTAAACATAACCCAGGACTGTCCAGAGAAAATGATGGCCCAGGATTTTGTTGTATCATATTCTAATCATTTTCCCAGATTTACATAATATGAATAGTAACAAAAATGGAATCTCGTTATATATATTGTAAACTGTAGAAAATGTTTAGTTTTTTTTTAAAGATTTTATTTATTTATTTGACAGAGAGAGAGAGAGAGATCACAAGTAGGCAGAGAGGCAGGCAGAGAGAGATGGGGAAGCAGGCTCCCTGCTGAGCAGAGAGCCCAATGTGGGGCTCGATCCCAGGACCCTGAGATCATGACCCGAGCCAAAGGCAGCAGCTTAACCCACTGAGCCACCCAGGTGCCCAAAATGTTTAGTTTTAAATGAGAATATGCATTGGGAAAAAGCATACACAGCAATGACATCTCAGGTGTTGAGATTATGGGGCAATGGTGTCTTGGGTAGTGGGATTATGGGCGTTTTATGTCCTTATTAATATGCCCTATCTAAGTCTTCTAACAATGGCCCTACAACATTCTTTTGAAAAAAATTATTCATTTTACTATTTAAGTGTGGTTTAAGAATCAAACTCTATTTTAAAGAGAATTTTTTTTCCAAGATTTTATTTATTTAGAGAGAGATAGAGAGCACATGTGCATGTGCAAGTGGGTGGAAGGGCAGAGTGAGATGGAGAGAATCTCAAGCAGACTCCCTGCTGAATGTGGAGTCCAACTAGGGTCTTGATTTCATGACCCTGAGATCATGACCTGAGCCCAAACCAAGAGTCAGTTAACCAACTGAGCCACCTAGGTACCCTGAGGATAGTTTTTTTTTCTTTTTTTTTGTGTGTGGATATATGTATTTTTTTAATTAATTATTTTTATTAACATATAATGTTTTATTTGCCCTAGGGGTACAGGTCTGTGAATCACCAGGCTTACACACTTCACAGTACTCACCATATCACATGCCCTTCCCAATGTCCATAACCCAACCACCCTTTCTACACTCCCTCTCCCCCCAGAAACTCTCAGTCTGTTTTGTAAGATTATGAGTCTCTTATGGTTTGTTTCCCTCCCAATCCCATTTTTCTTTCCTGAAGACCAGCTCATCTATAACACAGAGGGAGGAAGCAAAGCCAGAGAGCCAGTGGGTCTGAATCAGGGGGACGAGGCCGCTACAGGCCCTACTGATTCAGAAAGCAAGATCAGCCTACTCAGTGTGTCCATTGCTACCCTTCTTCTCAGTAGATAGAGCTAGGAAATATATGCATACTAACCCATATATATGCACATCCCTATTTTTATTTCTGTATCTATCTAGTCATATATGTGTTTAAAAAAAAAACAAACAGAAATCACAAGTTCATATGATCATGCCTCTGACATCCGCCCAGCTCTACTAGTTCATCCTAGCCTCCCATTTATCTGTTCTTTGACAGTGAAATACTCGCTCTCATTATCTATGATATATTTATTTGTTCGACCCTGTATGCATACAAAGTTGTTTCCAAACTGCTAACCCACACCTGACAAACTGCCAACTTCAGCATAGTGTTCTGCATGGTTCTTGTCCTTTACTTTAAAGTAGTCAGGAGAAACAGTTTCCTAAAGTTACTTAAGCCAGCTCCTTCCTTACCCACTTGTCTCAGGGCAATTATGTAATTGATTTGTAAAATAGTTGGATTCATTTGCCACAGCCTGAAATTCATTTTGGCTCCCCCATATCCTGGATGATTTTTTTAAAAGATTTGTATTAAAAAAATTCATTTGTTGGTACATATAGTGCTGTGGGTTTTGACCAACATATAGTTTTGTAGCTTCCCCCATGGTTCCTTACAGAACAGTTCCATCACCCCCAATGATGTCACTTCTTAGTCAAGGCCATAGCTGATCTGTTTTCTATCCCTATAATTTGCATGTCTCCTTTACCCCTCCAAGGTCATGTAAATAGAATCATATAATCTGTAGCCTTTTGGTTTTTAGCTTCTTTCCTTTAGCAGAAAGGGTTTACATTTCATTCATGTTGCTGTGTTGATCAGCAGCTTATTTATTTTTGTTGGGGAGGAGTAATCCTTTGAAAGGTTATATAGTTTCATTTACCCATTCATCAGTTGAAAAGCAGTTGATTTGTTTCCATTTGGGGATGATTTTTTAATAAAGATGCTGTAAACATCACATAGGCTCTTATATGCATGTTAAGTTTTATTTCTATTAAGAGTGAGATTGTGCATTGATTTAACTTGATAAGAAACTGCAAAACTGTTTTCCAAAGTGACTGTGTAATTCTGCATTCCCACCAGCAGTGTAGAGTTCCAGTTGTTCCGCTCCCTTGTCAGCACTTGCTATTGTCTTTTTTTCTTTTCCATTCTATTTTATTTTGTTTATTTATTTTTTTAGAAGATTTCATTTATTTGAGAGAGCGTGCACATGCATGGGCACAAGCAGGGGGCGGGGGGAGCAAGGGCAGAGGTAGAGGGAGAAGCAGACTCCCTAACTGTGCAAGGAGCCCAGTGTGGGGCTCAATTCCAGGACCACCAGGATCATCACCTGAGCTCAAGGCAGACACTTAACTTACTGAGCCTCCCAGGTGCCCCTCTTTTCCATTCTAATCAAAACACAGCAATATATCATTGTGGCTTTAATTTGCCTTGCCTAATCACTAATGATGTTGAGGGTCATTGCACATGCTTGTTTGTCATCCATATCTTTTTTTATTAAGTATCTGTCTAGATCTTTTGCCTATTTTGAAAAAGATTAGATTATTTTCTTATTGTCAAGATTAGGGAGGTCTTTATATATTCTGGATACAACTTCTTTCTCAGAAATATAATTTACAAATACCTCTCCTAGTCTGTAATTTGTTTATTCATTTTTTTTAACAGTCCCAGAATAAAAGTTTTTAGTTTCAAGAAATCCCAATTTATCAATTTTTTCCCTTCACATTTCTGATATTGGTGTCTTATTCTAAAAATTCTTTGCCTAATCCAAGGCCACATAGATTTTCTTCTCTGTATTATTCTAGAACATCTGTAGTTTTAAAATTTACATTTCTGTCCATGATTTATTTTGAGTTAATTTTGTATAAGGTATAGATACCAAGGCTCATTTCTTTGCATAAGGAAAGTCCAATCATACCAGAACCATTTGTTGAACACCATTTGTTGTTTTCTCTGTTGACTTGCCTTTGCAACTTTGTGAAAAACCAGCTGTCTATGCTTATGTGGATCTGTCATCTCTGGGCTTTTTTATAGTGTATTGACCCATGTATCAGTGTAACAGTATGTGCCAATCCTACTTTCTCTAAATTACTGTAATTTTATAGCAAGTTTTGAAATCAGAAAGTGTGTCATCTAATTCTGTTCCGTTTCAGAACTGTTTTGGCTATCCTGGTTCCCTTGCCTTAGCATATAATATTTAGAACTATTTTTTTGATTACAAAACAACCTTCAGAATTTCTACTGGGATTTTGTTGAATTAGTAATCAGGTTGAGGAGAAGTAATATATTAATACTGTTGGGCGCCTGGGTGGCTCAGTGGGTTAAGCCGCTGCCTTCGGCTCAGGTCATGATCTCAGGGTCCTGGGATCGAGGCCCGCATCGGGCTCTCTGCTCAGCAGGGAGCCTGCTTCCCTCTCTCTCTCTCTGCCTGCCTCTCCATCTACTTGTGATTTCTCTCTGTCAAGTAAATAAATAAAATCTTTAAAAAAAATATATATATATATATATTAACACTGTTGAGTCTCTCAATTCATAAACATGGTATATCTATCTACTTTATTTATATCTTCTTTAATTTATTTTATCAACATTTTATAGCTTTCAACATACAGATATCTAATGTATTTTGTTAGATTTATGCCTAAGTAATTCTTTGTGTGTGTGATATTGTAAATGGTATTTAATTTTTAAAAAAATTCCAGTTCTTCATTGCTACAATATAGACATATAGTTGTTTTTCTTTTTATGTTGACTTGATCTATATCCTGCTATCTTGCTGAACTCATTTACTAGTTCTAGGAGTTTTTCGTAGATTCTTTGGGATCTTCCATGTAAACGTGCATGTCTCATTTAGAGAGTTTCATTTCTTCTGTTTATTTGCCTTTTGTCTTTTTCTTGCCTTGTTATACTGGTTAGGCATTTCAACGTGATGTGAAATAGTGGCAAGGCATTCTTGCCTTCTTGATCTTAAGATAAAAGTTTTTGGTTTTTCACCATTAAGTATGTTGCTAGCATAGGATTTTGTAGTTTCCCTCTATCATATTAAAAGAGTTTTCTTGTATTCATAATTTGCTGAGTTCTTTTTTAATTTTATTAATGGATGTTGAATTTTGTCAGATATTTTTTACATCTTAGAGATGAACACATGAGTTTTATTCTTTTGTTTTGGTGGTTTGTGTCTTTCAAGTAATTGGTCTATTTTATCTAAGTTTTAGGATTTCTTGGCATTAAGAATTGTTTATAATATTCTTTTATTTTTCTTTTAATGACTATAGGACCAGTAGTGAGCTACCCTCTTTCATCCCTGTTATTATAAATTTACGTATTCTCTTTTTTTAATTGACCAGTCAGCCTTAAATTTTATTTTCCCCACAAAATACACAACTTTGATTTCATTGTTTTTTTCTCTGTTGTTTTTCTGTTTTCAATTTCATTGATTTCTTCTCCTATTTTTTTGTATTTTTTTAAAGATCTTATTTTTATTTATTTGACAGAGATCACAAGCAGGCAGAGAGGCAGGCAGAGAGGCAGGCAGAGAGAGAGAGGAGGGAGCAGGCTTCCTGCTGAGCAGAGAGTCCGATGTGGGGCTCGATCCCAGGACCCCAGGATCATGACCTGAGCTGAAGGCAGAGGCTTTAACCCACTGAGCCATCCAGGCGCCTTTTTTTGGGTATTTTTAATTCATTTTTTATTCTAATATTTTTTTAAATTTAAATCCCAGGTAGTTAACATTAATAGAGTATTATTTGTTTCAAGAGTAGAATTTAGTGATTCATCAGTTGCATACCCTTCCCCTATTTTTATTATTCCTTCCTTCCACTTTCTTTGGATTTAATTTGCTTTTGTTCTGTTTTCTTAAGTAGAGGTATATATATTAAAGTTTTGAGACCTTTCTTTTTTATTAAAGTAAAAATTTGATGTTATAAGTTTCACTTAAAGCTCTGTTAGCTGAATCTAATGAATTTCAAATATTGTCTTTCAATTTTCATCAAATTCAAATATTTTCTAATTTCTTATGAGAATTCCACTTTGATATGTGGATTATTTAGAAGTGCTTGTTTAATTTCCAAACATTTGGGAGATTTCCCATATATTCTTCTGTTGTTGATTTCTACTTTACTTGCGTTATGTCAGAGAACATATTTTGTAGGATTACTGTCATTTTAAATTTAACATTTGTTTCATGGTCCAGAATATGATCTGTCTTGGTGAATACTCCAGGTGCACCAGGAAGAAAGTATGCATTTAGCTGTTGTTGGATGATTGGTCTCTAAAAGTCAAGTAGATCAATTTATTGATAATGTTATTCAGATCTGCTAAAGCCTTACTTATTTTCTGTCTACTTATTCTGAGAGAGAACTATTGAGGCTTCCCATAATAATTGTGCATTTGCCTATTTTTTTTTAAGATTTTATTTATTTATTTGACAGAGACACAGTGGCGGAGGGAACACAAGCAGGGGGAGCTGAAGGGGGAGAAGCAGGATTCCTGCCAAGCAGGCTCCCTAGCCTGATGCGGGCCTCGATCCCAGTGGGATCATGGCCTGAGCTGAAGGCAGACACTTAACAACTGAGCCACCCAAGGCGCCCCGCATTTGTCTGTTTTTCCTTTAAGTTTTTACTTAACGTATTTTGTAACTCTGTTATTAGGTATATAAACATTTAAGATTATTATATCTTCTTGAAAAATTTAATAATTTTTTATATATAATTATAATAATAATTATCATTATAAAATGCCCATCTTTATCCCTGATGGTATTTCTTATTCTCAGATCTGCTTTTTGGATATTAATATCACGAATACCAGTTTCTTTCATTAGTGTTTGCTGGGAATATGTTTTTTCACTCTTTTACTTCTACTCTATCTAAGTCTATAAATAGATTCTAGATAGTTTAGAGTTGGATCTTGCTTTTTTATCCAGTCTGACAATCTCTGACTTTAACTGGCTTGTTTGTTTTGTTTTGTTTTATTTAAAAGATTGTATTTATTTTTTTTGACAGAGACACAGTGAGAGAGGGAACACAAGCAAGGGGGGTGGAAGAGGGAGAACAGGCTTCCCGTGGAGCAGGGAGCCTGACGTGGGCCTTGATCCAGGATCCTGGGATCATGACCTGAGCCAAAGGCAGGCGCTTAACTACCGAGCCCCTCAGGTGTCCCAGCTGCTGTGTTTAGACCATTCACATGTAATGTGATTTCTGATACAGATGACTTAAAAGATATAATTTTCTTAGCCATTTTCTTTTTCTTCCATTTATTTTTTTTCCTGCTCTTGTGTTGATTGTGTTAACTGAATATTTTTTGATGCTATTTTATCTCCATTATTGATTTATTACTTATAGGATTTAAGATATAGATCAAAGGTTACATTTTAATGTTATACTGCATCAATATCCTGTACAATCGTTGGTCTGTCTTTACTTTTACATGCTCATTTACAATGCATTGCTAGGACTTCCAGTTTCCAGATCACATGTAAGGAGCTTGGAAGTTGCCACTCCATCCTAACAACAAGAAAAAGCTGAACAGACTGAAAAATCAACACTCTTCATGTATATATAAGAGAAAGAAAAACATAGGGAAAACTGCAGGATTGGAGAAACAGACAAATACAGGGAGTCACAGCTTACTGAAGCAGAGACTCATGAGTGGAAACCACCATGGGAACCGTGCTGAAATGGGAAGACCTGACTGTTTATTAGAGCAGGTCAAATGATCGGCCATAAAACACACTTTAACAAATGTAAAACAATAGAAATCATGAAATGTCTGCTGTCCTACCACAATGAAATTAAACTAGAAATGAGTAACAGAAAGATAACTGGAAAATCCCCAAGTACATAGATAATCAATACATTTCTAAATAACACATTGATCCAGGAAAAAAATTTCAAGAGAAATTTTAAAATATTTTGAACTAAATGAAAATGAAAACACTGATTATTAAAATCTGTGCGTTGCAGTGAAGGTAGTAATTAGAGGGAAATTTGTAGCATTTATTCCATTTCCAGTGTTCTTTGTTTCTTTGTGTAGATCCAGTTTTCACTCTGGTATCTGTTTTTCTCCTTTCTGTAAACTCCTTTAAAAATGATTATAGACTAGGTCTGATGGGAATGAATTCCCTGAGTTGTTTTTCCTCAGTAAAGTTTTTAAAAATTTTTAAATTTTTAATTCTTGTTTTATTTTTTTCAGTGTTCCAGTATTCATTGTTTATGCACCACACTCAGTGCACCATGCAATACATGCCCTCCTTAATACCCACCACCAAGCTCACTTAACCTCCTACCCCTATCCCCTCCAAAACCCTCAGTTTATTTCTCAGAGTCTGCAAGTCTCTCATGGTTCGTCTCCCCCTCCAATTTCCCCCAATTCACTTTTCCTTTCCTTCTGCTAATATACTCAGTAAAGTTTTTTTTTCCCTTCATTTTTGAAAGATAATTTTCTGGGTATAGAACTCTGGGTCGACAGGTTTGGTTTTTTTTTTTTTTTTTTCCCTTCTAGCACTTAAAGATGTTAGTCCATTATTGTCTACCTTGGATGATCTCTCATAAAGTCTTTTGCAGTTTTATCTTTGTTCTGGTATATGTTATGTGACTTTTTTCTCTGACTTCCTTCAGTATTTCTCTTCATCTTCAGCAAGTTCAGCAATTTGAATATAATATACCTACATCTGTGGGAGTCTAGGGGAAGGAGAATTATTTGTCCTGCAATGTATTCTCTGAGTTTCTTGGTCATATGATTTAGTGATTTTTATTAGTTTTTGGAATAGTCTCAGTCATTATTTCTTTCATTTTTTTCCTGTCTCTTTCAAGATTCCAGTTGCACAAGTGTTTAATCATTTAATATTTTTCCTACAGGTCTTGGATGCTCTGTATGTTCTTCTCAGTCTTTTTGCTCTTTGTTACTTCATTTTGGATAATTCCCCTTGACTCATCTTTAAGTTCACAGAGTCTTTCCTCAACTGTTCTCAGTCTGTTAGTGAACCAGTCAAAGGTGTTCTCTGTTACTCTTTCATTTTTAATATTCTCTTTGGTGCTTTTTTGTTGTTTCCATTTCTCTGCTAAAAATTACCCATGTGATTTTGCACATCCATTCTTTACATTAGAGTCTTTCACATATTAATTGTTATTTTAAATTCACTGTCAGATATGACACTATCTGAATCATATTGGAGTCTGGTCCCAATGATCACTTCGTCTCTGGGGTGTGCACTATTTTGTATGCCTCACAAATCTTTGTTTTGGAAAGCCAGAAGTCTTGAGTAGGACAGTAGTGACTGAGGTAAACAGTTTTTATGCCCAGGATTTGACATACCTTTCCTTCTTTGAGGTGTTTAC
Source organism: Mustela nigripes (assembly GCF_022355385.1). Taxonomy (NCBI): domain Eukaryota; kingdom Metazoa; phylum Chordata; class Mammalia; order Carnivora; family Mustelidae; genus Mustela; species Mustela nigripes. The sequence continues at coordinate 1,718,416 of NC_081571.1, read as the reverse complement.
AGTGGGGATTTGAGTTAATCTATTTAGGAGTTCATCAAGGTTTAAGCTCTATAATTGCTGTGGTCACTATTGGTACACTACATGTTTTTAATTCCTCAGGAATACCTTGTGTTTAAGATTAAGACTGGTTGGGGATGCCTGGGTGGCTCAGTCAGTTAAGCTGCTGCCTTCAGCTCAGGTCATGATCCCAGGATCCTGGGATCGAGTCCTGCATCGGGCTCCTTGCTCAGTGGGGAGCCTGCTTCTCTCTCTGCCTCTGTCTGCCACTTTGCCTGCTTGTGCTCTCTCTCTTTCTGACAAATAAATAAAATCTTAAATAAAACAAAGATTGATTGGCCCAAGGTTTTTTTCCTGTCAGTATCTTCACTTTACCTTTTAGTCTTCCCTTTGCCCTGCCCTTGGAGAGGATCTTCTTCTATATTCTCATTCTGATCCTCTCCCAGAAGTATTCTTCTGTTACTTGTTACTTTACACTTGCTAGCCTAGTGATGGGGAGTAGTGCGAGTGGCGTTTCTTGTGGTTCAGGTTAGGCCTTCATCTTAGGCAGGCATTATGTCTCTGGTGCTTGGGAATGTGACTTCCTCAGTGCCCTTAGCTCTCTCTCTCTCTCAGCATCTATGCCTGTTCATCCCCTAGGCATAAGGATTTTTATTTCAGTTTCCTACACCCAACATAAAATGGGTTTTTGGCAATGGTAGGTTATCATACTATTGTCTCCAGTCAGTTAGGTGAATTAAAATGTATTTATTCACATACTGAATGAGTCAAATGTTGAATCACAATTGTTTCCAATTATTTCCCTTAAATTTTTCCTGTGGACATTTGAACTTTGAAAACCTTATGTCTACTGGTTGTAGTCCTAAGTGAACTGGAAAGTTATTGGGTCTCATCAGGCACTTGTAGGCTTGTCTGTCAGCTGTCCCGAACAGGAGGAAACCTGTCAGGCTCTTCTTAACACCAGAAGGTGTTGCAACACGGAACAGAAAATTTAAGTTGCTGGTTAAATCATTTTAGCATAAATATAGACTTGAGGAAGGACTTTTTTTTTTTTTTTTTAAGTACTCAGTAAGCAATATTTAGCTGTCCTATCATAGGAATAAGAAGGAATCCTCCTGACACTGTTTTTGGATTAAACAGCACATAGATGTGTGGACTTTATGATCTAGGTAGTTGGTCCTATCTTTGAGCTGGCTTCCTAGAGGTCTTTAGCCAAAAATATTGTCTAACTTAATACAATAGTGAGATACAAGAAGCTATATGCTGTTTCTTTGAAGCTATATGCAAGATTAGAATGGCTGTTACTTTACTATTGTTTATATCAAAAATGGTAAATCTTTTTCTTCAAAGTTTGAGTGACATAGAGAGCTGAGTAAAATGAGGGAAAAAGACTCACTCTGCTTGGTACTCTCACTGTCCTTTCACACGTTTGAATGAAGAGGGGCTCTTCTTTCCTAAGAGAAGTGGCCTCCTCAATGAGCAGAAAAGGTAAAACTAGCCAGACCAGTGAATCAACTGATGACCCAAAGGGTGACAAAAGCTGCTGACAGCTCCTCCTTATGCCTAGGCTCTCAATTCTTAAAATAGGATTCATTCTCTTTTAATTTAAGGCTGTGACTCATGGCTTCAGTCTTTTTTCTTTTCAAATGAGGAAGGATTGCAACTTTGTTAATAAAGTCTCTGACTAAACATATACCTGTTGGTAGGGTGTGTGTTCTCATTAACTGTTTTACCAAGAAGAGTTTTGCATTGAGTAGAGCCTTTAATTTGGGGGTAGTTAGTGCTAGAGAAACCCTTCAAAATCTTCAGTGGGAAAGTAACTTTTCCTTTCTTACCTAGAGGTTTAGGACTACTATAGAATTTTAGATTATTGTTAAATTCATCCTTGGGCCATCACTTCTTCTTCTTCTTCTTTTTTTAAGATTTTATTTATTTATTTATTTATTTATTAAATTTCTTTTCAGCGTAACAGTATTCATTGTTTTTTTTGTACCACACCCAGTGCTCCATGCAATACGTGCCTCCCTATTACCTACCACCTAGATCCCCCAACCTCCCACACCCCACCCCTTCAAAACCCTCAGGTTGTTTTTCAGAGTCCATAGTCTCTCATGGCTCACCTCCCCTTCCAATTTCCCTCAACTCCCTTCTTCTCTCCATCTCCCCATGTCCTCCATGCTATTTGTTATGCTCCACAAGTAAGTGAAACCATATGATAATTGACTCTCTCTGCTTGACTTATTTCACTCAGCAAAATCTCTTCCAGTCCCATCCATGTTGCTACAAAAGTTGGATATTCATCTTTTCTGATGGAGGCATAATACTCCATAGTGTATAAGGACCACATCTTCCTTATCCATTCGTCCACTGAAGGGCATCTTGGTTCTTTCCACAGTTTGGCTGGGCCAACACTTCTTATCATCTATTGTGAGATTCATTATCTTTTTTTCTTTTCAGTGCTCATGGGAAAAACAGACCCTTTTGTTCTGGACTAACTTTTCAGGGATGTTTGTATAATTAACCATCTTGGAAGACAGAGTGTCTCCTTCTGGATCAAAGGGCAGTTTTGTTTGCTGTCACCTTCTGGGGCATTGGTCAGGTGGGTTTGCTTATGGTCAGTTGTGAGGGATTTGTGATTCCTAATAAGCTCATAGTCCTCAGTTGGGACACAAACCCAGATCCAACTGGTTCCCTTCACATTACCCCCTTGGGACTTGGGGATAAGGAGGACTACTGTGAACACGAAGCTCATGCTGTTTGATAACCTGTAATATTGTCCTTTATTTCTGACCCGAGAGACCCATGTTTTCCGTGAGCGTTTGTTAAACTATGGCAGGCAACCTTGTTAACTTCCATATAGGGTAAAAATCTCAGATTCTTTTTAATTCTTGATACTATCATTAAACATTGTCTTGCCTTAAAGTTAATGTAAAAACTTGAAAAAATGGTGAAAAAAATAGCTTTTTGATTGCTCTAAGATTATAATCTTGATAGTACATTTGTGTGTGTATTTCTATTCTTTCCAAGTATATCTGGACATATTTTTAATCTTATTATGATGCAAAGTCATATCCTTTAACATTCCTCTGATTGTATAAGTAATTTGTGGTAATTACAGAAAATTGGAAAATTTATAAAAGAATAAAGAAAATCATTAGTACTCTTACTGCCCAGAGATGGAGTCCCTATTACCATTTTGTATATTTCCTTCCAATATTTTATGTACACTTATTTTATAGGTGTAGGGGAGACTAGTATATTCTTTATTCATCTAATGTGTCTTGTGTACTTTACTATTTCATTCAATATTGAGAAGTAAGCTCCCTTGCTTTAATGGTTATAGTGTCTCATTCTGTGAGTGTCCATATTGTCATAATCACTTTATTATAACTCTTAAATCAGTTTTGGAAATCAGTTCTTTCTTTATATATTGCTTCAACCCCCCCCCCCCCACTTTCTGTTTCATTCTTTCTCTCAAACCCCATTTCTTTCTGGAACTGCATTTACCTGTATGTTAGAACTCTTCAACATTTCCATGTGTTTTTCCTATGCTCTTTTCTATATTTCCCCTCTCAGTGTCTCTTCATGCTTCAGTCTGGATATTTTATCCTGCTATAGCTTCCAAATTATTATTTCTTCAGCTAAGACCATCTTTTAAAAGTTTTCATTGTATTTTTCAGTTGTTGAGTTTCTACTTGATTCTTTTTATAGTTACTAGTTACAGGCTAAAATTTTTCAGTTATCTTTTAGTTCCTTAAATATATTAATAAGTTATATCAAAGTTCATATCTGGTAATACCATTCTCTGGATGTCCTATGGGTCTGTTTCTAAAGTCTGTATTCTCTCTTTGTTTTCTGTCAGGTCTTCTCTGCTATCTGTTTTGTTTCTTTGTTTATATGTGAGACATTCCTTATGAAAAACCAAGGCTCTGGTTATGGTTTTGTTCTCCAGAGAAGCTAGGCTAGGAGCTTATCTCTTTAAATTAATCATGTGTTGAGATGAGTGCAGGCTTGTGAAGATGGGTCACTGTTACTCCAAGGAAGAGCTCTTGAAGGTGCCAGCTGGAAGCATAGAGCAGTTACCAGGCCCTGAGCTCCAGTTTTCCCTCAGCACTATGAGTCTACCAAAGCCTTGCTTCTTATTTCAGCCATTTTGTCTCTACTTTTGAAATAAGCAGTTGCTTTGAGGATTGAAGAGTAGCCATATGTAAAGCTTATATCTCCAAGTGTCCCTATTACCTGAATCTTGGCCTTGCAGTTCTTCACTATTTCCAACAGATTATTTTTTATAGGTTTTAAGCTTTTTTAGTTGTTCTCAGCAGGAGGATTGTCTAAAACAAGCAAGTACTTGTACGATTATCAAAAGTAGAATGCTCTCTACAAATAATTTGTTGAGAATAGCTCCTCTGTCCCCAGTGGTAGGTTCTGGGGTATGGCTGGTAAGTAAGACCTTTGGGGGACCAAATAGAAATATTTTTATGTTCCTTCTGTTGTTACCAGTATGTGTTCCCCTACTCTCAATACCACTTAAGAGCAGTTTGTGATACTATGTTAGTATTCCTATTTTGACCAAGACTGTATAGTGTCTGTAATCCTCATGTTTGATGAGGAAAATGTGACCTTCTGGCTTGGTGCCATATTGACATTTTGCCTGCTTTTGTCAGAGTACGTATTTTCTGCTCTATTATAGCTACTTGCATGGATGTCTGTTTTCGTATGTGCTTCTTAAAACATGTGGTTCTTGAAAAGCAGGGAGTACACCTTCTTGTTCTGTTTAGTGGGAAAGTTCCCTGCAGAGACTAGTTCCTCATCAGAAGTGTATTTGCACTCAGATGTTAATGCTAACAGTCAGAAACTTGTCATCCAGTTTCAGACTTCCATTTTCCATCAGTGGATCTACTTCATGTATTAGCTTTCTTCAAGGTTCCAAAATACTGCTAGACTAGTATACAAATGCATATATGGAAAGAAGCTTCTGTAGGTTGTGACATAATGTTATGATTTATACTATAAACTAAATGGGAGTCATTGCATTAGATATAAGTGACAGAATTTTTTTCTATTAAAAAATACTGGATGAATACTATTCATTTAGCATGAATACTATCTGTGGGATTAGCAGCGTGACTAGTAGCGGAATAATGGGAGGGGCGTTAGCAGTAGTAGCAGCGTCCTGCTGAGGCGGCATGGAACAGATTGCAGTAGCTGAGTCCATCTATCACATATATACTGAACGAAGACAGATCAGTTCACCCTCAGGGCTTCAAGCTGTTGCAGAATTTGGGGAAGAAGGAGAGACACAAATGCCTGGACTTGAATGGAGTATCTTCCTAAATCAGAACAAATATTTAGTAAAAGAGAACAGAACTTTAGTCCATGGCAGATGGGACTCTATTTTAAATGTGTAGGTCCAGGAATGGGTATGATTGCCCCATGGGGTGCCAGAAAGCAGGGAGGTGTCTTGTGTTTATTCTTTCAGCCGTCTTTAGACATTTTCTCTAAAATAATATAATGATCAAGCAGAGTAAATATGTATTCAGTGAGCTTGTGGGGTATTGTATAAAACTGCATCACAGAATTTTTCATTCATTCATTCATTCATTCATTGATTAAACAAATGTTTACTGAGTAACTTCTTTTTGTCAGGCATTATTCTTAGAACTGGGAATATAGCAATAAAGTAAAAATTAAGATTCCTGCTCTCATGGAGCTTTCATCTTTGAATTCTGTTTTGTTGTAATGGTGTTTGTTTAAATATAGCCATTTTAAAAAATGTCAGTTCAGAAGATGGACGGTGTTCTCTTAGTATGTTCATTTTCTCTTGCATGTGAGATGTAAACTTTTAGAATATAGAAATACAAAATTTACTTCCTCCCTAGTTTTGGAGTTTGCATCGTGCTCATTTGTACCTTAGTATATACTCTGGATTTGCTCATGGGTTTATATTGGGGGGAATGGCTTTATGACATCTGGTAGGGAGGGAATCATTAAAATATTTTTACTTAGTATTAGACTACTAAATCTTAACATCGCTGATTATAAATTTTTTAATCACATAAATTTGATGCTTGAGAAACATTTTACAAAAACAAAACAAATACTTTACCAAATAATGAGAGTTAGTAGCATAAATGAAGTGGTTTTGTAGGCAGGGGACTGGAATTGTAATGTTACTTCCCTGTGGATCATGAGGTTCCTTAATGATCATTAAGGTTTATCTTTCTAAACTGGAAAATTTATATGCCGGCTAGTACTAGAAGAGGGATCAGATAAATTTGAGGTGCCTTTGAAGTATTCATGTGAAGATAGTTTGTGAAGGAGAAATAAAAGTGTGAGTTAGGTCTTTAGATTGGTGAGTTAAGCTGTGGGCTTGGTTTGGATTCCCTAGGGAGAGAATTTAGGTGAGAAGAGAATAGTCTGGGACTAAGTTTTGAGAAACTCTAGTTCTGTTTGATTGGTTTATGCCATCTTTATGATACTCTTTATTTTTCTTTGGATCTATTATGTTCTATTTCTGACTTCTTAAATTGGATGCTTGACTTGTTGATATTTTAGACTTTTTTTTATTAAAGAAATTTGAAGAATAAATAACTGTTTTAGTCATACCTATAAATTTTGACTTTTTGGTTTCTCCTCTGGACAGATAGAGTTAAGATACAGATGGCCTTGATAATGCTATTTCTGTTCAAAGTACTGTAAAATTATTTTATAGTTGAACATATACATGGTGACAAGTGAAAGTAGCTTTGTGATACTATAAAACTTGAGTTTTCAAAAATGAGAACGTTTTTATAAAACAGTGGTTGTCATCCAACAAAATATGTTGAATTTATTGTTTTACTCATTGCAGTGACAAAGTGTTTGGGCTAAAAATATCTAGTCCAATTATTACTAAAAAAAGCATCATATTTTAAATTCTATGTTTTTTTTCCTCCAAATCTCACATGTAGACCCTCTCCCTGTTCTCTGCTGCTTTGAGAATTGCTGCATCATAGAGATTGCCTGATGGAAATGCATTATATGTGTATTTGATATGGAGGCAAAACCACAGTCATATAAAAAAATAATTTATGTAGTCTTCTCAGATTTGTCACCCTGAATTTATAGATAGTCTTCATTGGTAATAAGTGGTCTCAGAGATTGATGTGATATCCTTCACATCAACTCATTTATTTTTCATTTTTCTCCTTAAAAATTCATTCCTTGGGGCATCTGGGTGGCTTATTTAGGCATCTGATTTCAGCCCAGGTTATGATCTTGGGGTCCTGAGATTGCCCAGCTTTGGGCTCTGTGCTCAGAAAGGAGTCAGTTTATCTCTCTCCCTCTGCCCCTATCCAGCTTGTGCTCTCTCTGTCTTTCTCAAATAAATAAAATCTGAAAAAAAAAAATCTTCATGCCTTACTATTTTATGTTTTACGCTATTCTCAATACTTTGTTAAGTAAAACTTTTGTATTAAAAATCTTGAGTCTTCCTCATGAGAAATAGTATTTAGAAATGCAGTAAAACTATATGCTATTTGCAGGCTTAAATGAAATATTTTTAATTGTATTTTTTTCATGGCAAGTATTTTAACCCAGTTCTAAATAAATGATTTCATGTAAGGTACTAGAAATAGCGTTGGAATGAGGATGGGAATAGACTCATCCTCAGGATAGCAGTTGATACAGGTGCCACTTCAGCTTCTTGTCCACCCTCTGTGGATACCCCAGAAAGGACTGCTATTTAAAGCAAACAGCAATAATTCTGGTAACCTTAACACCCAATCCCCAGGAAGTAACGTTCGTAAATATGGTCTATGCTGATTTTTACTTTGGAAAGTTCTCTCTAGATTGGGTATGATTTGTTTTAGATTATTGTAAACTCTGTTTAGGGTTTGTAAGATGCTTTTAAAAACTTTATTTTGATGTTAAGGAAAATAATAAGCCTCTGGTTAGGGCACTGTAGAGTTTAGTGTCTGCAATAATGAAAATGTGAATAGATAAAATTAGAGCTAACAGACTTCGTAATGCATATTACTTCCGTCTTCAGTTTAAGAATGAATTTCCTTCTGCCGTGATTGCAGTGGGTTTTAGCGCACCTTTCTTTTCTTGCCATGTCTTTCCCTATGTCTAATAGAATTGCTTTGCATGTAAAATACTTAAAGTATTGAGGCCTAATTTTGTTTTACTTTCTTTCTGGAAAGCACATTGAAGATTGCTTCCAGATGTTTTGCATTAACAAATGTAGATTTTCTAGCAACAGGACACCTATCTAAAATGCCTGAATTGATTAAAAAAAAAAATCAATGAAATTTCATTTTCCCCATGAAAATATTTGTTTTGGAAAATGTGTATTGTTGCACAGCAAGTGAGTAAACTTCAGAAGAGAGTTCTTATAAACTTTGCCAGGGAATTATCCAGCACACTGACTTGCCATGGCCATGCTGCTTTTCTAGAACATTCCTAATGAGTTAAATGCCCTCATGGGTAACTGACTAATAACAAAACACCAAAATTTATAAATGATTTACGTTTCAAAGTATAAGTAAGTTAGAGAGAATTAAAAATTATCCCTATAATACCATCATTCAGTTTCTTACTTTCAAGAAGGCAAGGGAAAAAGGAGTGTTTAACTTAGCCTTGCCTTTTCACTGTGTGATACTGCCTGAGATGGGTGAACTCCTTTGGATGTACCAGGTAGGGTTGCGTTGAGAAGGCACTGGCTGAGCTCTCACTTGGTCACATTGCTATAGTTCACAGAGTGAGGTTGCTTTGCATTTAGGTTCTCAATTGTCTCACCATTTGGTACCTTTCTCAGCCCTTCCTCCCAGCGTCTCTTAGCTTTGCAACCAACCACAAGTGATGAAGGTCCTGATTTAACAGCATTTCAGAATTCATTTCTTAGACAAGGCGTATTAGCTCACTAATGAATAGCAAGGAAATGAACTCAAGGCTTGACATGGACAGAGGCATTATAATCCTGGCCCACCAAACTGAACACAGTTGTCACTATCAACAACAACAACAACAAAACTTCAAGCAAATGTGCCGTTAGAAAACCCTTACATAATTGTAGCAGGTTTGGGTTTCCTCTGGTTCAAGTTTTCTTGCCTCTTTGATAATCAAATGATCTGAAGAAAGGCATAGAATTTCAGGGGGGAATCTGCATGACAGGCTCACAATAAGGCTATTCATGAGGACTCTTTTATTAGTTTAAACTGTATCTGCATCATTCTTAGTCTCTGGCTTTACTACAAGGCTCCATTTAAACTTAACCCAACTTGCTGACTTAACTGATCCAGGAATTACTCAGTACAACCAGCCAGCTACTGTAGCTTTTTTTTCCTCCCCCTTTTGATAAGGGGATTTAATACAATGGCCTTTACAGTTCTTAAATGACTCCATTTTTTTCCCCTGTCTTTGAGATGTGACGCTTATACAACCTTTTGTTCTTAATAAAATTTCACATAGTTTGATTATATTTTTTAAAAAATATAAATAAATACAATATTGGCTCCCTACCCTCAGAGTAAAACTTTTTAAATCTTGTAGAGGATATACAAATGGAGTTTGTCATTAGGTATTATTAAATCAAACTTGAATATATTTTCTACATTTTTGAGGGGTGATTCTCATATAATCACTAGGAATCCTTCAGCATTGCATGTTCACTTTTACACACTTTTGGTTACCTGCTGGTGTTTCTACCATTTCTCCTACCACAGTGCTAACACACTACTCGGGACATCCTTGGTTGGTCCCTGAGTAGCTGCGGGGAGGAGGGTAGGACAGAACTCTGACATCAGAGTGAAGAGATTCTCAAGAATATATTTGGTACCATGTCACATCGAGAGTAGAGGTGACCCACGCTTTAGACCCACACCTCAGACTAGTGGGTCTCAAACTTTAGTCAGAACAACAGTCATCAGGGTATTTGATAGAATTACAGATATCTGGACCCCACCCTCAGGGACTGATTCAGCAGGTCTGGGATGAGGATCTGAGAATCTGCATTTTTTACAAGCACCCAATTAGGTTTCTTTCTTTTTTTTTTTTTTTTAAAGATTTATTTATTTATTTGACAGAGAGAGATCAGAGGCAGGCAGAGAGAGAGAGGAGGAAGCAGGCTCCCTGCTGAGCAGAGAGCCCGATGCGGGACTCCATCCCAGGACCCTGAGATCATGACCTGAGCCGAAGGCAGCGGCTTAACCCACTGAGCCACCCAGGCGCCCCCAATTAGGTTTCTAATGCTGATGATTACCCAACCATACAGAGACCATTATCTTATAAATTCATGAAACCTCCCTGCAAGGCCTCTTGCCTCCAGGTAAGCCGCGACCTGTCTGGGGTAGGAGTGACTGCTGTGTGGTTCCCCAAGGGAGTTGGTGGCAGGAGGGAAGGGGCGCCTCTAGTATTTCTAGCTCTGGAGCAGCTTGAGTATCCTTCTCCCGCTCTGCTTCCTTCTGTAGCAGGGCAGTCCCCACTGCGTGTATCACGTTCCCAGGAACAGGCCTCACCTTTGGGCCTGCACTTGGATGTTTGAGAATGTCATCTCCCCCTGCCCTGGCTTTGTGCGTGATTAGAATTTCAGAGCAGTGTTATCTGCAGCACTTAATCCAAATTTGCTCTTCTGTCCTCTTCCCATGCCCCTATTAAAGTCATTTTAGATTTTTAGAAACAAAGGTCCTTTTCAAAAGGATTTCCCTTTAGAAATGGATGTTCAAGAAGTCTTTTGGGAATTATGGATGTAACATGTTCGTTCCTTTCGTGAAGATAAGATTTTTCCTTGAAGATAAGTTGATCCGTTGATCAGGACAGATAGGGAAAATAAGTGGTGTTGACTACTGTTGCTGTTTGTAGCATTTCGCCAAGGGTGCGTGTCCACCCCCATGGACTTGGCAGATTGCCTTATGGGAATGCTCAGACCCATGCAAAAATGAGAAAATACAGCTCCCATATACACGTCACCCAGTTTCCAGAGTTATGGAGATTTGGCTGCGTTTTTCGGAGGCTTTTTGTTTTGCTCTTAAATATTGCTAGTAGTTTTCTGACTGGTCATTTGGGGAACGAATCAAACATCACACATGCTTTGCTTGCGGCCTGAGTGCGGTATCATGAATCGTAATTTGAATATGTCCCTTTCAGGAATGTGTTCCGGAAAACCTGGAGCTGAAGAAGAAGATTTTCGCACAGTTAGATCAAATCGTTGACGATAAAGTTGTCTTGAGCAGCTCCACGTCTTGCCTCCTGCCTTCCAAGGTGTTCGCTGGCTTGGCACACGTGAAGCAGTGCATTGTGGCCCATCCCGTGAGTGCCTTAAACCTCAGGAACTGGTTGTATCTTATTCTGGTTCTCAGGAGCAATACATTTGGACTAATCTGCTAGTACATTTTAACTGCTTTATTGAGGTATAAGTCATATGCCACACAATTAAAATTGTATAATTTAGTGTTTTTTTATGGAAATATAGAAAGTTGTATGATACCGGCATTTTAAAAAATTTTTTATTTTTTTAAAGATTTTATTTATTTGACAGACAGAGATCACAAGTAGGCAGAGAGGCAGGCAGAGAGAGGAGGAAGCAGGCTCCCTGCTGAGCAGAGAGCCTGATGCAGGGCCCGATCCCAGCACCCTGGGATCATGACCTTGTTGTGCCCAAATTTCGAGACCCCTCCCCAAAGACGACCACCAGAGTCCAGAGTCAAAGCCAAACAGCAAGGGTCGTTTATTACGAGTTCGAACCTGGACCTCCGCGCACTCGTGGCCAGTGACACTAAGAGGTCCCGAACTCAGGATCACAACACTTTTTATACTATTTTTGGGGAGGCAGGGACTTAGCATACATCATGGTATCTTGTAACAAATCGCCACATACCACGGGAAAATAAAAAAGGAACTCTAAATAATATGACTGGTGCGCTACAGAATGGGAAAAGGCTAGAAAGGGATTATTGGTTAGGGCAAAGGGCTCTTCAAACAAAGGGTCATTCTTCAAACTGCTGAGTTGGCGCCGCTAGGGTATGTGTCACCCCAGGATTGACCGGGGTCTTCCCGTCAAGCCGTGGGGCACCAGATGGTTGTTATTTCTCGGCCCAGAGCTGGATGGGGAGTCCGGGAGCAGCCATTCTGTTATGTCCAATTCCAGGTGGGGGTTTCTCTGGCATCAAATGGCTGTTATCTCTTGGCCCCTCAGAGGAGTCCGGGGGTAGCCATTCTGTAAGGTTCAATTCTGGGAGGGGGATGTGTGGTTACAGAGTGTCTATAGAAAGTCTGCTGGTATTTTTCCATCTCCTCATGGGTTAGCAAGCGAAAGTACAGAAGCAGAAATAGCGGTAATGGTTATAATTTAGGCATCTCAACCTGAGCCAAAGGAAGAGGCTTTAAACCACTGAACCACCCAGGTGCCCCAATACCAGCATTTTAAAAAAGAATTTAATCCCCAAATGCCTTGAATTGTACCTGCTTACCTAATGCCTAATGGGTAGAATGGGATAGAATGAGCAGTACTGACATACTTTCACCCTTATGTAACTCACCATCCAGCTAAAGACAGAGACTGCTAAACACAGAATTCCACTGTTGGGGAAAAAGGTACATTTTAAAAATGTATACACTGAGTAAGATTTTGCAGCCATGTCACTGTGCTGTGCAGTTGACTCAACACAATCCAGAGTAGGATCAGTGTTGCTAAAGTACAGATCCTGGGTCCTGCTCCTGAGATTCTGGTTCAGTAGTCTGATGTTAACCCCCCACCCCTTTTTCTTGTTCCCTTACACACATCTGTTGGGCAGACCTATTCATTGGGAGATCCATGGTGAGGTATATTGGACAGTGAGTTCCAAACTGATGTGCAGGCACATGGTAAATCTTTTTGAGATGAATGTGGTAATGTGAGGAAAGAGGAATCAGAGAGGAGATCTAGGGATCACTTGGTGGGAGTTTGAGAACCAACTGAGCTCCGTGTGACCTTGGAGAACTGGGACAGCCTGTTAGTATAGAAAAGCTGACCTAGCCAAGTCATAATAAATAGGATAGTGGATGACATGGCCACATCCCCCGCACTAGCAGGCCATTGGAGGCTGATGGAGAAGCTGGGGCCAAGCTGGGCAGGATGAGGTTGGGCTGACAAGGGAGGAGAGAGTGGGAAAGAACATAAGCAAAGACCCTGGGCTAAGAGCAAGTGTGGGGTGTACAGAATTGCGAGGAGACCAGTCTGACTGGAAGGGCACACATACCTCACATACTTGGGGAGTAGGAAGAAAAAGCTGGAAGGCTTGGGAAGAAACAGTTGAGTTGTACAGAATCTTGAGAGTTGCTCTAAAGAGCTGGGACTGGCTTAGGCACAGAGCAGCCTTGTGATGTGGTGAAAATGCTGCCTTTGGAGGGTAATTGGAAGGTTCTTTGTATGTTGAAGATGGCTGAGAGAGGGGAGCAGCTTCTTCACAGAATTGGGGCAATATTCCAAGCATGGGTGACCAGGGCCTCAGTGAGGCTGAGGGTCCTAGACTAAGAGCAGGGCAAATCCTCTTTTTGAGGCAAGAGTAGTTTAGAGTCAGGGAGGGGGGTTGTGTGGTAACAGACTTGCTCTGGGAACTGAGGAAAAAGGGGGAGTCACAGATGCCTACTGGATTCTCTATGCTGAGAGGAGGAACTGCTTGGACCACCATTCACATGACGATATAGTTCTGGATATCCAGATGTCCTTCTACTGAAATACCATGGAAATTAGAGATTGGTCATAAAATACAGAGGCTTAGACCCACAGAACATGGAGGAAAACTGGTCACGTCTAGCTACCACACAGATACACAGACATAAGAGGGACCTTAACTGAAGCATCCAAATACCAAGTGCAATGAAACATGTGCTATCTTTGCTTCTATGACATTTACATGTCTGTAAAAAGGACTCTCAGAAACGATAAACCACTTATTAGATTGATTGTTGCTTCAGTGAAAGGTGTAAGCCTCTTGCTTGAAAACTTCCAATTTCTAACCAGATATTTTACTTCTAAGTCAGGTAAAACAAAAGAAAAAAACAACAAAGTCTGATTGTTTAGGAAATGCCTCCTAAGTCCTTTAATAAGATTCCTTTGTTCATTCCACCTTTAATAAGGTGGGAATCTTATTAATTTTAAACCGCCTGATGGATGAGACTACACCTTACTCACTTTGCTCTCACACCTAACAAGGACCTCCGACTAGTAGTTCAGCCAGTGACTGTTGTATAATGACAGTTCTCCTACCATTCCAGGATTGTTCGCTTTTACTTCTTTAATCAAAGGCAAGCAGTGTAGCCAAAATAAGCTCAGACCTTATTTCAAAAATTAATCTCTTACTACTTTTGTAGATCATTTTATATCAAAGCTAACATTAACCAATGCAGATGAAATCACCCACGTTGACTGTCTTTGGAATTTTATCCTTTCTTTTGTGCTGGTGCTGCCCATTGTTTAATCATGCCATTGAGCTCAAGGAGAGTGGGGAAAAAAAGTGTCTGTGAACAATTCAACCTAAGCTGAATGGACAGTCCCCGAGTAATCTAGAACCATTTACAGTCTTTGAGGAGCTACAGTTTCCCTTTAGCCCTGCAGGCCAAGCAGGAGAAGCCCAGCGCATCAGCTCAATGCCACTGCCTCAACTTTGTGCTCCTGTCACCCACGACTCTGCCCAGACAGGAAATAGTGTCAAGGGAAAGGAAGCCCATTCATGCCTCTGAAAGGCTGGGGCAAAAATGGAAAGTCAGCAGTTGTGAAAGATTGCTGCCTCCACCCCTCCACGGAAGAACCAGCAGCCAAGGAGTTTCTACATCCCATATTGTCTCTTGGGCACCTTTTCTCAGTATGGGGTGAGGAGATTTCAGGTCAGTCCAGTACGGGTGGGTGAGCGTGTTCTCTCAGCACACAGGTAGTTTGAGAACTTTGAGTAGGCTTCATAGACTAGAGCCAGGAGAGTGACAGGCTCAGGGAGAGGGGTTTCATGTGGCTCTTCTCTGGGTCTCTGCTGGTCTTCCTCTCGAATGTTTTTTATGTTGCCTTTGTCTGCCTCATCTCCTTGTGGGTGTGTGGAGGGGCTCAGGGATGGCCATTTGGTGGCTGGTGATTATCTGAAGGTTGAGTTGGGTTGCATGCTCTCTTGGTACGTAGATCTATGCTAACAATCAATCAAAGCAGCAGTTTTCTACTGACAGTTTCAGCCACACTTTACAACCTTTATTCCATTGGGGACTGGTGGTCCCATAGAGCTAAACAGTGCTGTTTTAGCCCATCAGACGCTCTTGGTACCACTCTTATGAATGTCCTGTAGATTTTGCTGCCTGGGAAGGACACACATCTGCTCAGGGGATATAGTCTGTAATGGAAATAGTTCCTAACGTACAATTCTCACGTAGGTTACTAGTCAGCCACAGAGCTATAACACAGCCTGGAATTAAATCAGGCCCTACCCGCGTAAGGTGCCCCAAATGTTCCCATCCGAGCACTCCTTGCCCATGCTTGCACCTTTTCTGACTCACTCTCCCACCTGACCCAGAACCATTTACCTCCATGTTGATGGTAACTTGAATGTTCATCTGTCTATGGAGAGCATGTGTGTATGTGTGCATGTGTGTGCAAGCAGTGCCTGTTTCACATGGCCAGCTGCTGCCTTCAGAAGGGCTGCCTTTCCCCCTCTGTTTATGGAGGGTGAGTTCAGGAAGGGGGGTGGGGCTTATCACTAATGAAAGGACTTCACTACCTAAATTATCAAAATGGTGAGGGGTTATATACCCCTTCATTTTTACATTCCTCTTGTTAAGAGGAAGAGGAATTCACAGGGTCAGGAGTACCCCCACACCAGCAGGGCTGTGAGAATGAATTGCTGCACCTGTTTTCTGGGAAAAGGGACAGTCTGCTTTTCCTCTGTGAGTTTAACTCTGTTTAATCTGCTGCAGAGAAAATAAACGAAGCCTCTGTGTTGGGCGTGCTGTGCTATCGCTGTGATCACATGCCTTCCAGGCTCTGGTCCAGATTCTGGGCAGGCTTTTCATGAGGTGAATGGAGAATGCCCCCCCTTGAACCTCCCGGCTCAACCTGAGCTCTCAAAGAGCCTCACGGCCGGCTGAACCCAGGACCATCTCCTCTAACCTTTAAAAAGTTGCTTGCTTTCCACCTTTGTTTGTTCTTCCCGTTTCTTGAGGGCATGTTTCTGAGTTTAACTCCCAGACTCCAGCAGCCAAAGGCCCAGGTCCTACCTTCCGTGTCAGAAACAGAATAGCAGTTGGGAAACAGCCATTCCTTTTCTGTTTAAGAGAGTTGCTTGGTGGGGCACCTGTGGCCTCAGTCTGTTGAGTGTCTGTCTTTGGCTCAGGTCGTGATCCCAGGGTCCTGGGATTGAGCCCCACACTGGGCTTCCTGCTCAGTTGGGAGGCTGCTTCTCCCTCTCCTTCTGCCCCTCTCCCTGCTTATGCACTGTCTCTCTCTGTGTCAAATAAATAAAATCTTTTTTTTTTCTTTTTTTTTTTAAGTCGCCGGCTTTGCTTACCTCCTGTCCTCTCCACCTCTCCTCTACTACCATATTAAATTTAAAGTACCAGTCGTTGCCACTCTTCATCTCTGAGCCTGTAGTAGGGATCAGGGTCCTTGTTCCAGGACTGAGGTGCCACAGCAAGAATGACCCCATCCAGGCCCTCAGACTCTGGGAGTTCCTTCCTCAGAAGCTCATCGACTTGAGAGCATGGACACAGAAGTGTGCCAACTCCACCCATTCTAGTAAGCTCAAAGGGCCAGATTATGCTGTGGTATTTTAGTGGGTGGTGGGGAATCAGGATCCTGCAGGGTTTTGAGCTGCAGGTGGTATGATCAGCATCCTGTTTTTAGGGGCTTTTTCCTTAAATTTAATTGTGATAAAATACACACAAGGTTTGCCATCTTAACCATGTTTAAGTATACGTTCAATGGCAGTGAGCACATTCATGCTGCTGTGTAGGCCCCCCACCATCTGTTCAGACTTTCTGTCTTCTGAAACTGAAACTTTGTCCCCATTAAATAGTAGCTCTCCATTCTGCTGCCCCCAGTCCTGGCAGCCTTGGGTTCTTCTGTCTCTGGGTTTGACAGGCCCCTGCCAGACAGAAGGTCCCCTTGGCAGTGACAGAGAGAATGAACCTGGAGGGGGAGGCCAGTGAGGAGAGCGCCAAAATCTCAGGTGGAGGTGATGGCCTGAGCTAAGCGTGTGGTAGCAGGAATGGGTTTTTTGAGAGAGATGACTAGAATTGACAGAATCACTGATGGGGAGTGGGGGAGGCGGGGGAGAGGTAGGTGCCAAGGATATTTCTTATGGTACTAACTTGGGTGTTGGTGCTGTGTTGGTGTTCCCATCAAGATGGAGCTAGGCAGAGGACTGGGGTTTAGGGTGGGAGAGATTGGGGTTTAATTTGTGACAGGTTGAGTGTATGCTTGTTGTCTATCCTAGGGGTGTGTCTAGTGCACAATTACAAATGTGGGCCTGAAGTGGGAGGTGAGCTCTGTGTGAAATCTCAGCATTTTGGGGTGGGGAGGATGCCCTGGGTGCTGCTGAGCTCTGCCCAGAGCCAGAGAGTGGGCACAGAGGGCCAGTGGTGGCAGCCTGGGAGCATCGCCGTTTAAGGAGACTGTGGGCAGAAGGAAAGCCTGTGAGGAAGACTTGTCTGATGAAACTAGCAAGTCGCCTATACCAATGCTTTTTAACTGTTGTCTCAGTCTGTGTTTTTGCTACCCATGAGGCTTGCAACATTGGAAGACCTTAAGCCCAACATTGGAAGACCTTAAGCCCAAGTCTGACAGTAAGATAAAATTCTTGAAAATACACCTACTTTCAGTTCTTATAATTCTGATATTTAAAAAGGCCAGAGGTAGACATTTTAATGAGTTCAGTATAGACAGGAGAGAAGTGTTTCAATTAAGACACTGATTTATAACTTACTTACATGAAAACAGGTACTATCCTCTCTTGCTTTCTAAGAGGGCTGAGTGAGTGACCAGGGCAGGCTGAGAGCAGAAGGAATCTCTGAAGTAAGCTGTGTGTGGACCAGAGGCCTCTCCTCCTCTCCAGTGTCCTAGGAGAAAGAAAATTTGTCTTTTCTTTTTCTGTAGAAGTCATTTAAAATAGATGCTTCCTTTTTTTTTTTTTTTAAAGATTTAATTTATTTATTTGACAGAGGGATAGAGAGCACAAGTAGGCAGAGCAGCAGGCAGAGGGAGAGGGAGAAGCAGGTTGTCTGCTCATCAGGGAGCCCAGTGGGGGGGCTTGATCCCAGGACCCTGACCTGAGCCGAACAAAGGCAGATGCTTAACCGACTGAGCCATCCAGGGACCAATAAAATGGGTGCTTCTTGAAGTGACTATAAGGTTCTATCAATTTTTGTCCATGTATCAAGGAAAAATTATTTAAAAGGATCATTTGGGGAACAATTTATTGTAGTGCATTTGGCTTTTAATGGCAAGGCTAATCAGGTACCACTAAGCAGCATTTTCTTTGCACCAGGGATAATTCTCTTTGGGAATATTCAAGAACAGTTTCTCAAAATACTCCAAAAACAAAACAAAACAAAACAAAACAAAAAACCCCAGAACCCAAACTGTAAGTGCTGGGCTAGGAAAGCATTTCCATTAGGACCTACTCACTGTGGACCAACCCTTCCCATCTCAGGATGTCAGGGCTGCGGTAGAGTTCTGGTGCTGTGTGATTTCTAGGTGAGATTTGATTTGGGCGGGGGGCAGACGTTTGAGACTTAACATGGAGGAGTTAAGGAAATAGTTTGAGAAGGAAGCAAAAGTTTAAGAAGATGCTGCCAATGATTTTTAATACTGACAGAGTAGAATAGTAAGAACCTGTGGTGATTCTTGTGGAGAGCGTGGCCCTGGAGGCTGGCTGGGGATAGGTAGAAGTCAATAGGTCTAAACAGCAGGTCGCTGAGAAGTCCCATGGCGATTTCAGGGGTTTGGGGATTAGCCCGGAATGTGTAGGATGGTCATCAGCACCTCCAAATTTCAACCCCGTATGGTGGTATTGACTTTTCTATAAATAAAACCACAGAATTCTGTGCTCAGGTTTTTTCTTTCCCTCCTTTGTGGATTACTTTATATTTCAAGTTTCTTGACATTGGATGCTAAATCTAAAAAGGCCTTTTTAAAGACAATCTGCCCCATCTGACCATTCAAGCTAGGCAAACAGAGTCTGCCAGAACAGCACCCCAACTCCAGGGCTGTCTTTTGACCCTCTCCCCTTCTGTCTCTCTGTAAGGTAAATCCACCATATTATGTGCCATTGGTCGAGCTGGTCCCACACCCGAAGACGGCCCCCGCGACAGTGGACAGAACCTACGCCCTGATGCAGAAGATTGGACAGTCCCCAGTCAGAGTCATGAAGGAGATTGATGGCTTTGTCCTGAATCGCCTCCAGTATGCTGTCATCAGTGAGGCCTGGCGGCTCGTGGAGGTGTGTGGGCAGCTTCCAGCCTCTGGCAGCTGGGAGGGGAAGGTGGCAGCAGTGTCCTGGGGCCTCCTGGGGGGCAGGTAGTGGGTGGGAAAGTCAGAAGCCCTTGGTCCTGCTTGCTCTGTTCTGGGGACTGAGGGCAAACTCTTCTCTCAAATTCAGTCAACAGGCAAGGAAAATAAAAGGTAAGATAGCAATTCATTGTATGTTTCTGAAATTCCTCTGTTACAGTAAGTCATTTGATATTCACACCTGATGACAGACTTCTCTGTTTCCTGCCCTCTCATATCATTACCGCATAATTATCTCTGTGTGACACACGGCGTTTTCTCAGTCTCAGGTTTCCCCCCCAGTTTTATAATTTTTCAAGAGGAGGAGAAAATACATTTTGAATAAACTAGTATCCTCTAAAGAAACCCAGTTTACTGGGCTTGAGGAAGAAACAATGCATAAGCCTTAAACTTGTTAGCAATATGCTCATCTTATATATAAACAGGATATTACACACACACACACACACACACACACACACACACACACTTAACCTGTCCTTTCCTGAAAAGATTTTATACGTGACTTTAGAGATCACCTTACTGCATACATTTATATGAAGGACCTGGTGCTGGTCAGGATAGACAATGCGAGCAGCCACCAGATTTCAGTGAAGAGGCCAGGGGTCTCAGGCTCAGACCATCTGGTTTCTGTCCACTCTCTTGCTTCCCCAAGCGATGCTTCCCCAGCTTCTGCATGGGTAAGCAACACTGTCTGCCCACTCTCCTGTTGCAGAAACATGGTAGTGTGAGTGAGTGTCTGTCCGGGTACATAAGGCAGAGGGGACTGGAGCTCAGGCTGAATTGTCTGCTCCTGGAATAGGCCCACACCTTGGTTTACCTCCTGTGGGAGCCTGCGAATCCCAGCCTGAGACAGGAACGAGGAGGCTGACCTGCTACATCACATGATGTATGTGTTGTTCCTGCATCCTGTTTCTGGTGTTCCGTCCTGTCCTTGTTAGACGCATCATCTGCTCTGACTGCTGTGTGCATTTGCCACATAAAGCTACAATTCTGTGTCCTCACTGTTTAAATCCACTTAGGGCTCCTGTGTCATCAAGGCAGAGTCCTGGGATTTTCATTAAGTTTGTAGTATTAATTTTCTCAAATTGTGGAATGTTTTTATTTATTTTTATTTTTATTTTTTAAAGATTTTATTTATTTATTTGACAGACAGAGATCACAAGTAGGCAGAGAGGCAGGCAGAGAGAGAGGAGGAGAGGAAGCAGGCTCCCTGTAGAGCAGAGAGCCCGATGCGGGGCTCGATCCCAGGACCCTGGGATCATGACCTGAGCCGAAGGCAGCGGCTTTAACCCACTGAGCCACCCAGGCGCCCCACAAATTGTGGAATGTTTTTGAGTGTCAGTCAATAGTAGAATATTTTAAAGACACACTGAGCTGAAAGCACCCTGTGGAACTGTATTTAAAATATTTCCACTTGTCTAGAATAGGGGAACACTTTAACAGACCACAAGAAAAGCTCAATATGACAGTTAAACACTGCGAGAGCTTTTAAAGCAGTTTTTACTTTTGTTGGTAAGGTAGCTTGTGCCCTAAAAAGATAAGAGCCCTGAGGTAAATCTTGCTTTCTCCAATCAGAATGATACGAGCCAACTCAACGGAAAAACTCGGAGGCTCTGGTATAATGGAGTTAGGTGGGAGTCCTACATAAGAATTCTGTGTTGACCACAAAGTGAAACTAGCTGTGGTTTGGGAGCTCTGGGTTTGGAAGAGCAGTGGAGGGAGAGCTAGAAGGGTTGTTGAATTTGGCTGCTTTGGCTGTTCTCACAAGAATCCTGCTTGTGTCTCTATGTTTGCTGTTGTGGGACTCGTGTGCCTGGAGTCCCTGTAAGGCACCGAGCATTAAAATCCAGCAGGACACGGTTTCTGACAAACCAAGATGAGGCTATGGAAATGAGAAGATAAAAAGTGTGAATAGAACCTCAAGAATTTTTTTGGCGTATGTCTAGAAGACAACTCGCTTAAAAAAAAAAAAAAAAAGATGATCTACAGACAATTCAGGCAGATGTAGAACCTGCAGGCCCCTCTCTCCAGGGTGGTGTGAGGCAGGAATGGAACGGCGGACATCCCTGAGCTCTGCTGAGACTAAGTGACAGGTGGAGTGTTTCAGCTGTGGGGCAGGGGCTCAGAGGGGGAACAGGTGGAGGGGATAGGGTCACCCGTATTGTGCTCCAGGTGCTTCTACCATCGATGCTCAGAGACACCTGCTCTGTTGGCCAATCAGACGTGGAAAGGCCACTAGCACACTGGCTGTGCACCTGCTCCCAAAGTAGTTGCTTCTGAGGGCAGAGATGCTGCAGGTGTGGGCTCTGAACATCCATACAGCGGGCCCTACTTTCCTTAGATCCTGGGGCTAGCAGAGCCCCAGAGAAATCTTCCCCCGCTCACCTAAGTGGCCATAGGCTCCTCCCTCTGAGTTCTCAACACTGCAGCCCAGCAGACACAAAAGACACGTTTTTCTTACCTCCCACCACTCTCCCCTTGGGACTGGTGGATCAATATTTCCGCCTATTAGATGGGTTGGTTTAAGAAGTCTTGACTTTATCTCTTGAATTTCTTGAAGGAAAACCTGTGCTGCCTGGTGTTGGTTCCCACTTAAGACATGGAAAGTTAGGCAAGGTGAGAAAACCTCTCACAAGCCTCACCTTGCTCCGTGCAAATCTGCATGCACATGCTGAGCTCCAGTGAGCACTGGGGTTGAATGACACCCTTTTGACTCACAATTTCAGAGCCAGTTGAACTTGAATTTAGATTTTAGGGTGTTCCAAGTTTACCTCAAAACATCTAGGAGCAGCTTTAGTATAAAAAGGAGCTGAATTGGGGATGTTTTACAGTAAAAATTGAAGATTTTTATACTTCTTAATTTCAAAAGATCCAAAGATATTATGGAATTTATCTTTCTAAGACCGTCTCCTTCTGGGGTGGGTCTTGTGTGTGGGC
Organism: Mustela nigripes; assembly: GCF_022355385.1. NCBI lineage: Eukaryota > Metazoa > Chordata > Mammalia > Carnivora > Mustelidae > Mustela > Mustela nigripes. Next base: position 1,695,981 of record NC_081571.1, on the reverse strand, counting down.
CAACACACTAAGGCTCAGCCTTGATGTAGAGAACAATGTGAGCTGAGATGAGCAGGGTTGCTCTCCTCAAGGATTCACTATGGGCGCTTCAGTCTCACTCCTTTCTTGAGCCACAGAGCACGTTGAAATTTGGCAGAACCTTTTCTCTTTGACCCAAACTAGGGTTGGTGCGTTTCCAGGTATGGGAGCTACAAGGTGACTTGGCTGCAGAGCAGTGGGAGGCTTTGGGCAGAACATGAGGCTGCATGCTGCTGTCCAGGCTTCTTGGGTGCGTGTCAGGGGGTGGATTGAGGAATCCTGTCCCACAAATCAGCTCCAAGTGTGAATTTCTAGGGGTCCTACCCATGGGTATAGGGTATGAACTATAGTGGGACAGGTAGGGGACCTGGCAGAATGATGGTTTGCGTTTCCGCTCAGCCATGGTGGTGTCTTACGCAGTTGTCAGAGGAGAAGAAGGGCACTGCTTTGCCGCTTGCTAATTTTATTGATCTGGTAGGTTACATCAGTTGACTTTCCCATGTTGATGCAGCCTTGCATCAACCTGGAATAAATACCACCAGGTGTGTAATTCTTTCTAGACCTTGCTGGAGTCAGTTTGCTTATGTTTTGTTGAGAAGTTTTTTCTAAGTTCAGAAGAAATATTGGTTTTGTAGTTTTGTGGGTTTTTTTTAACTGTCTTTATTTGATTTTGATATGAAAGTAATACTGCATTAGCCAACAAAGTAATAATGCATAGTATGAATTGGGAAGTTTTGCCTCTTTATTTTCTGGAAGAGATTATAACATTTTTGTTAATACTTCTTTAAGTGGTAGAATTCTCCAGTGAGACCACCTGGGCCTGGGAGGGCTCTTTTCCAAGAGATTTTTAATCACAGGTTCAGCTTCTTTAATGGTTAAATGAACCAACCATTTCATCTTGGTTGGGTTTGGGGGCCTGTGGTTTTAAAGAAATTGTTCCATTTCTTCTGAGTCATTGAATTCAAGAGCTTAAAGTAGTTGGCTTTATAACTTTTTATAAAGTTGGCTATATAACTTTTTAACTCATATCCTCTTAGTGTCTACAGGGTCTGTAGTGATATCCCTGGCTTCATTCCTGATGTGGGGGATTTGTGTCTGCTCTCTTTTTATTCCTGTCACTCTTGCTAGAGCTTATCAATTTTATTGATTGTTTTGAAGAAGCAACTTTTTGTTTCATTGATTTTCTTTATGGTGTTCCTGTTTTGAGTTTCATTAATCAGCTCTGGAAGGCATATTTTAATACTTGCAGCCGAGCATGGGTGAGAAATTCTAAGAAGGGTGGATCAGGGAAAGGTAAGGGAGGTTCCTGTGAAGACCTGCCCATTCCAGAAGAGGAAGGTGAGCTGCAGGCATCATTTCCTGGTCAGAAAGAGAAAGTGCTGGGAATAAGGCACACCTTGTCTTAGTGGCAGTCTAGACCATGACACACTGTCTTGCCTCTTGCCATTGACTGTGATTTTGTATGTCCACACACAGCCATGAAAGCTCGGCAAAGACAAGGGTTGTCTGGGAGCAAGATGGGCAACCGGGTATCTAATGGAACAGGGTTTCTGGGTTCTGTTGTATTGTCTCAATGATGCTCACCACATGTGTTACCTTCCAGTTTGGCTTCAGAATTGGGTTGAAGCAGCCTTTGTAGGCTTGGAAATGCCAGATGGACAAGTCTGGCTACAATCTAGTAGCTCAAGATTAGGTCACTAGGGGACAAGATCCTGTTGGCCAGAAATGTGATTTTAAATCAATATTATTTTTTTTAATTTAAAAAAATTAACATATAATGTATTATTAGCCCCGAGGGTACAGGTTTGTGAATCGCCATGTTTACACTTCACAGCACTCACCATAGCACATAACTTACCCAATGTCCATAACCCAACCACCCTCTCCCTACCCCCCTACCCCCAGCAACACTCAGTTTCCTGAGATTAAGAGTCTCTTATGGTTTGTCTCCCTCCCAATCCCATCTTGTTTCATTTATTCCTTTCCTGCCCCCCAAACCCCCCACATTGCCTCTCAACTTCCTCGTATCAGGGAGATCATATAATTGTCTTTCTCTGTAAATCAATATTCTTAAGCTAATGATCACAGTAAAGGAAGTTGTGCTGTGGTAATAAACCCTCGCCCAGACAAACAGCTGAGCTTGTACTGCCCATAAATTCTTGCCCCATCCAGGGAGGGTAGGTGGAGGTGAGCTGGAGTCAATCAGGAAGCCATCACTAGATTCTCAGCCTGTTGGAATGTGTTGGTAATGAGCTTTGGTAATTGCTTATCTCAGGTTTTAGTCATCCTTCTGAGCAATATAATTGTGAAGCTAGATTTCTTTTCTTCCTGCCCTGAGCTGCAGAAATTCAGTTCTCGGTTTCTTGTCAGGCAGATGTAGTTTATGGGATCTGGATCTAATTCCTTTTATGAAGAATTGTTTCAGTTAATAGAGTGTGTCTCAGAGATCATGTAGTAAAATTAACCGAGGAAACTTTCTATGATAAACTTGTTCGGGGGTTTCTGTTGAATATAATTATGAGACTATCACAGAGGAATGTTGAATATAATTATGAGACTACCACAGGGAGCCCCTGAGGATCGTCTCCTCATCAGTTTGTGTAGTATTTAAAAGTTTACAAAGCTCTTTCATTTATAGTTTTCATGATTTACAGATATTTGCAGATTATCCCATCTTAAAACCACGAGAGAGACGTTCTTATTTTTGCCCTTACAGATGAAGACACTGGCTCAAGAGAGTGAATGGTTTTGTCCGCATGCTTTAGTCTAGTAGGGATCCACACCTGTGCCACTTCTGGCCCTTGGTGTCTGCACTTGTGATCGGCGACACCAGTGGGTCTGTTTCTCCTTGGAAGGTGAGGAGGATTGGACAGTGTCATGTATGGAAAAGGGCTTAGGACATGCCTGGGATAAAGTGGTTTTGTAAGTGTTATGGACTGTGGTCCTGGTAACGATGCCCGTGCTTTCTGAGTCCCTAAATCCCGTGTAATTTTTTGTATGCAACAGCTGCCACCAGTGTGTTAACCCTGAGCTGAAATGTTCCCATCCTGGCTATAAACATGAGGCCAAACATGAGGCTTCTGGAAGGCAGCGGGGGGCCTCACTGGTAGCTTGTTTGACATGCAGCCCCTGAGGGCCCACCCCCAGACCTGCAGAACCAGACTCTGCATTTTAATAAGCTCTGCAGGACATTCCTAGGCTCTGTGAAGCTGGAGGAGCCCTGGCTCTCTCCCCTATGAGACCCTGATCTCAAAGATTTGATGCGTTGTATTTCATCTGTTTTAAGGTGAACTTTTTTTTTTTAAACCTTTTAACTTCTTAGTTTTATAGGCAGTATTTTTTTTTTTTGCCTTAATAGAACATTAAATACTAATTTAACTTTCAATTGATCCAGGTTTAATTTCAGTGTGATAGAGTATATTCTACTGTCCTTTTGTATTTTCTCCTTCCATGTTCTTCTGTCCCTGTATGTCCCTTGTTTCTGACCCTCCCTGTCTGACTCAGGCCTATGACAGATAAACATGCAACTCTAACCAGCTTCTGCTTAGTGGAGAGACTGTTACCTAATCACTTTATAAGCTATGATTTCCGGTTCCAGTTTTGTGACATTGAATACCTCGGGTTATCCCAAAATTTATATGAAAATCAACTTTAAAAAAGGATTTACTTCACTTCAGTTAAAACACAAACACATTAGAACAAAAGAATACTAGGTTGTAACTGCCCGGGAGATGTCAGTCATTATTCCAAATCAAAGCCGGCCTTTCTTGGGTCCTGTGGAACTGGTGGGGATGGGTGCCCAGATGGTGTCTTCCTTGTCATACCGGCCACGCACTTTGCATCAGCCACCCTTATCTAGCCTTTTGATTTCTGGAGTTGGGATGCAAATCATGGCCGGGTTTTCCTATTAGTCATGGGCCTGTGTGAACACCAGTGGGTCCCTCCGGGGTAACAGCCGGGAATAAGCAGGCTTCTCATACTTGCAAATCTTGTGTACCTGTGCAGCGTGCACTTGGGCTTGAGTTGGCCAGATGAATGAACAGCCTGCTTCCTCAGGAACTGCTACACTTAAATTAGAATGTACAGCAAGCTCTCCTATGTAATGGGAGGTGACACAAGGAACAGAAAGGGACGAATGCATATTTTAGGGGCAAAGATGACCTGAAATCATAATTTTACTACTATAACCATCTCTTATATTTCTCTCACATGTGCTGCAATCATGTGGAGGTGATTTCTTCTCTCCTTTAATAAGCCAGTGTTAGTGCAGGGCCAGTTCTCCAAGTTTACAATAATCCTCAGGAAGTTTACTTCCCACATAATCAGCATTTGGAGAAGAAACGCATATCGGACAGTAGGCTACTTTGTGGCCCCTAGTTTTCTGACAGCCTGGGGAGACCCAGCATTTCACTGACTGCTCTTTTCCATAAAACGTCCCCATGAGTAGTTACCCTGTGACTGAGGAACTATGTTCCCTGCCAATCACTCAGCCTTCTCTCTGGAAGAGAAACAGTACAAGACAGACCAGTGAGGCTGTAAAGAAGAAAATGGGGCAGAATGAAGCTAAGGCACTTGTTTCACTGGCTTCAGGATCCGGGAAGGCAACAGTAGTCTTGTGGTTTGAGAGGCTCGACAAGAAAAAGCATGTTCAAAGTAGTTGCTTACAGGCACTTGAAAGGTAGGGTTATATTAGAAGGTGTTGGAAATGCTGTGGGCTGCTCCAGGCTATGGTTAACCTGGAATGTGTCCAGGGGGAAAAAGCTGAGGCTTGATTAAGCAAAATATTACGGTTCAGACATTGGCGATGTCTGTGTACTTGGCAAGAAGAGTCACGTAGGAGTGTGGGTCATGTAAAGGGAAGCTAAAGGATTCAAGAAAGACCCAAGCTCCTGCCCTCCACACTGTACCTTCAACTGTAGGGTTTTCTACATTTTATATGTTTTAAAATTTAAACTTAACAATTTAGTGTTTTTTTTTTTTAATTAAAGAGATAATGTATAAAATGTCTGACTGAACCTACTTGTGACTGAAAAGAACCAGCCTGCAGCAGCTCTGTTCCCTGAACTCTGGGATCTGGGAATTTCTTTACCCTGCTCTGAGCCTCATGTTCTTCCGGAAGTGATGCCACCTCCATCTGCCTGTTTCTTTTTTTGAATATTTTATTTATTTATTTGACAGAGAGAGAGAGCACAAGATGGAGGAGTGGCAGAGGGAGAGGGAGACGCAGGCTCCCCACTGAGCAGGGAGCCCGATGCTGGACTTGATCCCAGGACCCTCGATCATGACCTGAGCCAAAGGCAGACAGTTAACTTTCTGAGCTACCAGGTGCCCCAATTCTCTCTACCTGTTTCATTCCTGGGCTGGGCTTCCCTTCAGGGACCAGCCTTGCTTGGGCAGGTCTCCTGGCATCATACAGGGAAGGCATGTTTCCCCTCACTTCCTGTCCACTGCCTTCCCTTGCCCTTGCCTGCCTCATGCTGTCTTTCCTTCTTTTGTGTTATCTGCTCCGCTTCAGGTGAGGCATACATGGAGTCCTCCAGCTTCTCATCTCCACTGTTCCCTATTCTGCTCTGCATTTCTTTTTTCTTTATCACCAAGGCAAAATTCACCCAGCACAACTCTTTCTTAAGATATTTTTCTGCCATTTCTACATTATTTATTGTACCTCCTGAAAATATAGCCCAGACATTGGTATGATGAGGGAAACTGTCTCCCACTCCTCCAGCACCTGAAGCACACTCACTTTTCCATCTTATTCACACACCCTGGGTCCACTGTCCCGTGCCCACCTGGCCTCTGTCTTTCTTGCCTTCCAAAGCCTGGGGTCAGCCTCTCTGTTGCAGCAAGTTCATCACCACTTGAGGACACCAAAGAGTTCTCTTGGCTCTAATTCTTCTAGCTCATTTACCCTGTGGAGGTTTCCCAGAGGCTGTCATGGACCCATCCATGACTGTCCTTTTCCTCATTGCTATCCTGTTTCTCAGGGCAAGGACTCCGCTGGCCCACCTGTAGGGAGCATAGGGCTTTTGGAGCAGGTGTGTCACCTCCTTGACCAGGACCATCTTCCCAATTAGTTGAGACCTCCTTTCACACTGGCTTTAAGCTCAGAGAGCTTCCTGTCCATGGCCTTCTGGTCAGAGATACCAAGAGAAGGCCGTGCTTTTAGTCTGTAGGGCAGCCCTGAAAGGACACTGAGTATCTTGGCATTCTAAGAAGCCCCAGAACTGTACCAGAGCCTACAGCCATGGCTCAGCAAGTGTTTTGTGTCCAGCACCGACCCTGGGAGAGAAGGAAGTTAAGTAGACGCCATTCAGAGGCAATAGTCGGCCATTTGGTTGGACAGACTCAATCCAGATAGCGCTCAAGGTGTGTTACAATACCTTGATGGACTGCTGGGATGCTGCCTGCAGGCTGGTGGCTTTTGGCACAAACAGCATCTGGCATGTTTGCCCAGCTCCTCCTGCTTCACACTGGAGCCGAGGTCTGTGTGCTGCCTGTGTACAGGCTGGCCCTGTGTTCCCGGGCTTCCACCTGACTGATGAGCAGCTAGACTCGGCTGTGGCACACACTGAAGAATTTCTCCCCACAGCCGTCCAGGGACGATGGAAGCCCCTGAGGAAATGGCAATTCTCTCTCTTCTGAAGGTCGTAGTTGCTGGCTGGGAATCATCAGTTAATTAGAGTTCCTTCTAGTCCTGAGGGTCTGTAAGAAGTGATAGGATTTACTGTTTTATGGGAGGTTACTTTCTGAGTGGCCACATTGGCCGGCAACAACACTCTGTTGAAAGGAGAGCTCCTACTGATTTAACATTTTGGAGACATCTCCAGACCCTGTTAACAGATAAACGTAAAGAAAATGTTAACCACTCAATTTTTTAAAACCTGCTTGGCATGCTTGGATTTCTTCAATTGTGTTTCAAGTAAAAACTTCAGTGCTAGTATTTGAATAACCCTTAAATAAAGCGAAATGAAAATGCTCTTACTCTAACTCCTGACTCCTTATCGTCACCGACAGGTAATTGATCCGTATAAATGATGGATTTCAGTTCCTCCAGGGTGAGTTGGAATGTTAATAGGCAGCAAGAATGGGCCCCTGAAACAGAGGAGGAAGGTAGGGAAGGGGTCCCCAGAAGAAGAGGCAGAGAAGAGAGGCTGCAAGTGAAACTGTGCAGCCTTGTCGCCTGGTCTCCTTTGCCTTCCATGAGATAGGCAGAAGTGGGCCAGCAGGACCACTCGTGACCTGGGGCCACGAGGGCTGCAAGCTCTGCTAGAATTACAAAGGAGGGGCAGGCAGAGATGGGGCCATGTTGTTCTTCTGGTTTTGGAGGGTGTGCTTATATTCCTGGTGCAAACCTCTTTGTGAAAACTTTGTCCCCTGAGAACCTCCCAGTGAAGGCTCCACTGCCCTCGTGGACTGCAGTAAACTTACATTTGCATGGAAGGGTGCATTCTTTCTGCTGTGTTTGTTTTCAGGTCAAGACTTTTCCTTTCCTCTCAGACTCAGTAATATATTGTTTTTCTCCCTGAAAGCATTGTTATACCCATGGCACAGTAAGAAAAAACATACCAGCCAGTTATTACCACCTGGGGCTAAAGAGTTCTGGAGCATCCCTTGTAGTGGGACAAAGTCTCTTCTCTCTTTCCCTTCCTGTTTTTAATTTGTTTCCATTTAAACATTTTAATTGGAAGAATATTCAAAGGGAAAAAAGACCACCTGTGTTTCCCCCACCCTAAAGCAGTCAACGGCTTTTATTTTACTATGTTCCTATCTTTTCTCTGTTAAGAACGCCTTCCCTGAGGGGCATTTGGGTGTCTCAGTCAGCTGAGCATTTGACACTTGATTTCAGTTCAGGTCTTGATCTCAGGGCCCTGGAATCGAGCTCCGAGTTCAGCTCAGCTCAGAGTCTGCTCGGTACTCTCTCTCCCCCTCCCCCAACTTGTGCCCATAAGTGCTCATGCTCTTTCAAATCAATAAATCTTTTTTTTTTTAAAGGAATACTTTTCTCAAGTTTTCATTTTTCTTAAATTTTTAAATTAACATATAATGTATTATTAGCCCCAGGGGTACAGGTCAGTGAATCGCCAGGTTTATACATTTCACAGCACTCACCATAGCACATACCCTCCCCAAAGTCCATAACCCCACCACCCTCTCCTGACTCCCCTCTACCCAGCCACCCTCAGTTTGTTTTGTGAGATTAAGAGTCACTTATGGTTTGTCTCCCTCCCAATCCCATCTTACTTCATTTATTCTTTTCCTACCCCCAAAACCCCCCACGTTGCATCTCCACTTCCTCATATCAGGGAGATCATATGATAGTTGTCTTTCTCCGATTGACCTTTTTTTGCTCCATAATATCCTCTAGTTCCATCCATGTCATCACAAATGGCAAGATTTCATTTCTTTTGATGGCTGCATATTATTTCATTGTATATATATACCACATCTTCTTGATTCATTCATCTGTTGATGGACATCTAGGTTCTTTCCATAGTTTGGCTATTGTGGACATTGCTGCTATAAACTTTCAGGTGCACGTGCCCCTTTGGATCACTACATTTGTATCTTTAGGGTAAATACCCAGTAGTATGATTGCTCTATTTCCAACTTTTTGAGGAACCTCCATGCTGTTTTCCATAGTGGTTGCTCCAGCTTGCATTCCCACCAACAGTGTAGGAGGGTTCCCCTTTCTCCCTATCCTCACCAACATCTGTCATTTCCTGACTTGTTAATTTTAGCCATTCTGACTGGTTTTTCATGTGTCTGTCGGCCATCTGGATGTCTTCTTTGCAGAAATGTCTGTTCATGTCTTCTGTCCATTTCTTGATTGGATTATCTGTTCTTTGGGTTTTGAGTTTGATAAGTTCTTTATAGAATTTGGATACTAGCTCTCTATCTGATATGTCATTTGCAAATATCTTCTCCCATTCTGTCAGTTGTCATTTGGTTTTGTTGACTGTGTCCTTTGCTGTGCAAAAGCTTTTGATCTTGATGAAGTCCCAATAGTTTATTTTTGCTCTTGCTTCCCTTGCCTTTGGCGATGTTCCTAGGAAGAAGTTGCTGTGGCTGAGGTCGAAAAGGTTGCTGCCTGTGTTCTCCTCAAGGAGTTTGATGGATTCTTTCTCACATTGAGGTCCTTCATCCATTTTGAGTCTATTTTCGTGTGTGGTGTAAGGAAATGGTTCAGTTTCATTTTTCTGCATGTGGCTGTCCAAGTTTCCCAACACCATTTGTTAAAGAGACTGTCTTTTTTTCCATTGGACATTCTTTCCCGCTTTGTCGAAGATTAGTTGACCATAGAGTTGAGGGTCTATTTCTGGGCTCTCTATTCTGTTCCATTGAGCTATGTGTCTGTTTTTGTGCCGGTACCATACTGTTCAAGTTTCCATTTTTAATGGCTTAATATTTCTTTTAGTTGATCTTTTTTTAAAAATCAATTTTTTCCCCTATTGTCAACTGTTCTAAGATACTTCCAAGTTTTCTGTCACCCTAATGCCTCCATGAACATCCTTGCCATTAGTCTCTTCTTCTGGGACTTTTCATAGCATAACTGCTGGCAGTGCGATCTCCCTGTCAGAGAGGAACAATGTCTTTGCCACCTGCCAGTTGTAGCAAAGACGCCATCAGAGGATTTGACCCATGTCTTTTGCCATCCATCGTACTCGTGGGCTCACATCCCACCACCTCCCCGGTACAGTGCATCTTGTGTTCTTCTCATCTCCTTTCCCCTGGGCGCCCTCTCAGCAGTCTCTGGACAATGGGTGTTTTATGAATCAGTGTCCTGTTGCATCAGCCATGTGGTGTTCAATCAGCTCTTCCACAAGTTAGCAAAATTTGCTTGAGTCATTCTGTAGGAATGTTTTTGCCTTGCTTCTAAGAAAACTTACAGGTTTTGGCAAGAAGCCGAGCAGCTCACAAACCTGACCACAAGCCTTTGAGTAGTAGTGGGGCTGCACTGAGCAGTCTTTTCTTTCTTTCTTATTAAAATCTTGCGTTTGCTTCACCTTCTCCCTGGAAGGTAGCGTGGGCGGGGGCAGTTGGAGCAGGTCTTTCCTCCTCTTGCTCTGGAGCCAGTTTCATGCTGCGTGGAGGAGAAGTAATACTTGTCCAAGTGTATAGAAAACAAAACTATGTAATATGTAAATGAAGGGAACTAACTCATGGTTCTAGTTTGTTTCTCATGAGAAATGCTGTGAACCATCATGATAGTTCTTAATTTATACTTCAAAATCTGTAACTCTGTTACTTTCTCTGTCATTCGCCAGGATTCCAGAGTTGGATGTTTCTAAAAAAGAGTCCCAGACCCCTCACTCATACTTGAATTATTTCTGCCTCAGTGATTATTCTCATGTAGCCTATCCCTGAAACGTCTTTGCAGGGGTGGTGGGGAGAGGGGAGCTCACTGAAGTTTAACTTTGTTCCGTCCTCACTCTAGAGATTGAGGTGGGCTCTCCCTGTAACTGCTGGTCCCTGGTCTCTGACCAGATCGATACCCAACACCAGTGGCACCTTCGTGCCCTTGTTTGTTGCATTTCATTATCTGACATTTTCCGAAGATGAAACTGTTTCTGGCTCCCGTTTCTCAGTTGAGACAGTGCACTGAAGCTCAAACAGCTCTGGCTGGGGAGGGGTGGAAGGCCTTAGTACAGATTCTGGGTAGCAAGCCTGCATTCCTGGTGGCGATGGTGGAAGTCAAGTTAGAGCAGTATTTGTACAAGAAAAACCTAAAAATTCAGGTTTAAGTGTGGTGAAAAATAGAGCAAAACCAAATAGAAGATCAAAAGCTGGGAAAGAGTAAAAGAGAAGTGGACAAGGAGGAGGGCATGAAGAAAGATGAGGGAAGTAAGTGAAAATGAGGGCATGCCAAAAATACATGAATCGAATCAGAAAATTGAAAAAGAGGATGGGAGGATCAGAAAGAAGGAAGAATAATTCTTTGTAGCTGGCAATCCATAGGGGAAATAGTCCCAGGAGATTCATCCATCAATACTGCATCTCTAAATTTGCCAGAACCCCCACCCCTTCTTCCGTGTCCTAAACACCAGATCAACGTTTTGCCTGTTGTTGGCCATTTGATGTGTCTTCTCGCCTTCTCTTCCACAAATAAAGGGCTAGATCCAAGATACCTGAAAAGGAGGACAGTGCTCTGAACTTCTGTCCACTGTGAGGGTCTTGCTGGCTGGGACAGAGTGCCCAGATATTCAGTTAAACAGCCTAGATGTGGCTTTAAAGACATTTGATAAATGTGATTAGTTAACATCTACTCAGTTGACTTTAAGTACAGGAGATTATTCTTAATACCCTGGGCAGGCTTCATCTAATCAATTGAAAGGCCTTAAGGGCAGAATGGAGATTCCTACCATCATCATTTCAGACTTGTTAATGCCCTCCATCACATAGGCCAATCTCTTGAAGTAAATCTCTTTATGTATATATAACCTACTAGCCGTCTCTATCTGGTAGGACCCCTCCTGATGCATCCCCAACCTTTAATTATACTTCAAGCTTCTATCACAGGAGTTTGAGTACTTTATGAACTGTCTTGCATTTGGCCCTTACTCATAGATGGCCGTCCTGCCTTCCCACCCCAGGATGGGCACACATTCCCAGCAGGCAAGGTACCCAGTGTGTGTGCTGGTTGCTCCTAGGAAGTCTTAGGTTTTAGGTAAGGGGACTAGGGAAAAGAAGGTTTCAATAAAGGGGATTCCTTACCACTTGGGCTGGCCTCTCCTTGCTGAATGATTTTTCAGGACATGATGCAAACCAGGGTTTGAACTAAGGGTGATCTAGTGTTTGTTGCGCTCTATGAGTTTTCGGAATCTTTTTAACCACTTGGGGCTTTTCTTAGTATGTGTGACTTGAGAATTTGGCCACAAAATGGAGGAAATACTAATAGCTGTACTGCAAATGTTAAGTGAACCAGAGACACACTGGAGTGGGTAGAGTTTCAGTCTTCAAACAAGCATGAGGTGTAGGATCTGTTTCCAGGGAATCGATGACCAGTGTGTTCAACTCAAGTGCCTGTTTCTACCTGTTATGCCTCTGTGATCACTAATTGTGATTATTACTGATAATATTAGCATGAGGGCCACAGATGTCACAGGATTGGGTGGAGTGGAGCTTAACAGCAAAATGAAGCTGTCTGAGCTGCAGAATATCTTAATCGCGAACCTTTGCCTCAGCACTGAGTGCCGCAGGGGTAAACTCAAAACCCAGACCAGAGAGCATCCTGGCTTCATTACTACTTAGGACCATTTCTTTTCTCTGCGTGGACTTCTGGGCAAAACCTCAAGCCTAGAGAATCTACTTCAGAAAATCCAAATGGGGCAGAAAGAAGGAATTAGGAAGAAAAGATACTAAAACTTTTCCTTCTTCTCACTTGTTCAGCTACTGAATAGTAACTGATAAAACAGAGTTGGTCACTTTGGAGAATATTTGGGAATTGGAGGAAAGTGTGGCTCCTCCTCCACATGGTGACAGAGGTGGAGGATCCTGCTAAGGCTTTATTTAGCCAGGGTCATTGTTAGCTTACACACTTACAGATCAAAAGTTTTGCTCTTGGGTGGCTCACTTCTGGGGTATCTTGAAGTCAGCTCTAAACATACTGAACACAATTAGAGAAGAAAGCCTTGGCAAATAGCATGGCACGCTTAGGATGCCTTCTATATTTGCATCCTTTACAATCTGAGCACCGTATGGAAACTTAAGGCTGTTTGGGGTGTTGACCTGGAACCTTAGGGAGAGCCAGGGTGAGGGCGGGTCTGCAGAGCCCCTGCCTGGCTGCCTTTCATGGCATTCCAGAGCTCACAGCGTTCAGGAATGCCATGGCAAATGCCTTTAGGCAGCCTGGAGAGATGACCAGAAGCCATCCTTGTGGCGCTGAGAGCTTGGTGAGGAGGGAAAGGAAGACAGGAATGCCTTTGAAAATTACTTTCTTGATAGCTTTGGACACTACGTAGACTTTGTATAAACCATTTTCTCCTTGTTGCTGCCCCCTCGCCACTTAAAACTTTGCTATCAGAAGCGAAGGGGGCAAAACCTGTCAGCATTTGAGTAAGCAGAATAAATTAATTTGCTCTCCTTGAGAGCAAATGAACTTATAGTAGCGATGATTTAAGAGAAGTAGGAAACCCAGTGAGACGTCATGAGAGCCTAGCAGACTAATCACACTTTGTGAGTGGGACACCATCAGGCGTTGAGAGGCTGAGGAGCTATGGGAGCTCATGTATGCAGCTGGAGGCAGTGTGTGTGGGTGCAACCACTCTGGAAAGCACTTAGCATTAACCTGTAACATTGAAGCTGTTGTGCCCTAGGACAGCACTTCTCCTCTTGCATGTGTGCTCCGGGAGCCTGGAACAAGAACATTCCCAAATATTCATGAACCGTAGGATGGATAAGTAAACTATGATTTTATACCTCAACAAGAGCAGACAGACTACAACTGTGCATAATGCAGGTGAATCTTAAATGCATAAAGTTGATTGAAAGAAGCAAGTCACAAAAGAATGTGTGAGTCCATTCTCAAGAAGATAAAAATAGGCATAAAATGAACTGTGGTTTAGGAATGTAATCATAGATGGCAAATCTTAAAAGTAGAAAAATGGTTCTTAAAAAATCTGGATGTTTGTCTCTGCGAAGGAGGAAGGAGGATACAGTTGGGAAGACAGGCATGGTGGTGTTGGTGCGTTAGGGGTGGGGTAGGCTTTGTAATTATCCTTAAACCACTTATGTATAGTTTGTACTCATCTTTGTTTATCTCATACACACAAAGATAGATGGAAGGTGGTTCTTTTTTTTTTAGTTTATTTTTTATTTTTATTTTTTTAATTAAATTTTTAAAATTTTTTATAAACATATAATGTATTTTTATCCCTAGGGGTACAGGTCTGTGAATCACCAGGTTTACACACTTCACAGCACTCACCATAACACATACCCTCCCCAATGTCCATAACCCCACCACCCTCTCCCGAACCCCCTCCCCCTCAGCAACCCTTAGTTTGTTTTGTAAGATTAAGAGTCACTTATGGTTCGTCTCCCTCCCGATCCCATCTTATTTCATTTATTCTTTTCCTACCCCCAAAACCCCCCATGTTGCATCTCTACTTCTTCATATCAGGGAGATCATGTGATAGTTGTCTTTCTCTGATTGACTTTTTTTGCTCAGCATAATACCATCTAGTTCCATCCACTTCATCACAAATGGCAAGATTTCATTTCTTTTGATGGCTGCATAGTATTCCATTGTATATATATACCACATCTTCTTGATCCATTCATCTGTTGATGGAAATCTAGTTCTTTCCATAGTTTGGCTATTGTGGACATTGCTGATATAAACTTTCGGGTGCATGTGCCCAGATGGAAGGTAGTTCTCTCGAAATTTCTCAGTCACACACCCTTTGTGGGTGGCTCTGTCTTCTTGGTTTTTTGGCTCCATCCCCTTTCTGATCCCCACTCCAACATCACCATTGGTCACCCAAACATACCCCTGGACCTGAGCACTTGTGTTTTTCCCCCAGTAGCTGATGTAGGTGATCGAGTTAGAGGGTACAAATTGCCTTCCTCTCTCAACCTCATGGGTGACTTTGAAATCTGGAAAGCAGAAATGTCACAGAGACCCCAGAGGAGGAGGAGGGACAGCAGGGGGAACTCTAGCCTCTATTTCCTGAGCATGGAGGGCTTAGCCCAGACCTCCCCTGGGCCATCTGGAGGGCAGACGGCTCTCCTTGTTGGCCATGGGGCCTGGTGAAGCCCTCTGCTGAAAGCTTTCCTCTGCCACATGGACATATTCTCAAATAGGACAACAGACAGCCCTACCAAGGAAAGGTACAGGACTGGCTCTGTAACCCAGAACAAATGTGACAGAGTGGGGTGGGTCCTTTGTCTGAGCCTGTTCATGGGTGCTGGGTAGATGCACTCCTGTGGGGAGGGCAGACCTGAGATTTCTACAGCAGAGCATTTCATCCTCTACCCCAGGACTCCAGTAATTGGGGGCCACCGAGGCTGCCAACGGAGGAGGTATCAGCCAGCGCAGCCACACTTGGTGGGCTTTTCAGAAGGCAGACTTGGCCTAGCTGTTGGGCTGTTTGTGGAAGAAGCCACTCAGAAAATATGAACTGGAGACTTTGCAGTCATTCTAGTGGTGTGACCAGTGTAGACTAGGGGGAAAATCTGAAGGCTTCCCCATCTGCCTCCTGACAGCTGAAATGCCCAAGGTGAAAATCGCCTCAGACCAAGAGGAACTGGCAGTGGAGCACCAGATCACACAAATTTGTGCTGATGCATCCCTGCTCCTTTCAAAGTGGTGCGAGATCAAGGCTGTCTAAAAAACAGGCCAAGTAACACAGCGGGCCAATTTGACCTCTAACCTGAACATACAACAACTTGCCTCTTGCTTTGCCATTCTTGTTTGTGGAAGGTTCCAGGGCCCCACCTTGCCAACACCACACAGTTCTAAGCTGCATTTCATCAAAGAATGTCATTTTTACAAACTCATTAAAAGCTGAACAAGGCTGGGCTTGCAGGCAGGCAAAGCCTGGAGAACGACTCTTTAGTTCTTTTGATGGGTCTGATCTTAGCGTCCAGATCTCAGGCAAATATATAGAAAGTCCTTCTTGGCTATATCTACCAATACCCTGCTCTAACTTCTCCCCCTTCCCTTCATCCTCTCCCCCTTCTCCAAAGCTGTGAGTGATAACACAGCTTAGAAGGTAGAGAAGGGAAGACAGGCAGGTTGATTACAGCCATAGAAAAAGTGAGTTGCTGTTTGACCATTTCACAAAATAATCTCTTTTCAGGATCTGTTTATATGCTATAGTTTTGTCATGCTAAGTCTGCTGAAAATACTATTAGAGCACTTTGGAGAGTATTTTGGGATCGTAGTCTAAAGTTAGTTTGAAAAGTGAAGGCAAAAAAATTTTCTTTCCAGAGGACTCATCTGTGTGCTGCCCCATTTTCCCCATTCAGGAAGGAATTGTTTCTCCGAGTGACCTTGACCTTGTCATGTCAGATGGCCTTGGCATGCGGTATGCGTTCATCGGACCCCTAGAAACTATGCATCTGAACGCAGAAGGTATGTTCTGCTTCCATCAGGGTGGAGTAGTGAATTCTGTGCTGTTCAGTGGTCTTATGGGTTTTGTCAACAGTACAGTTTTGCCTTTTTTTAAAATTTTCCTTAAAAACAACTGAATAGAAACAGTATCATATGAAGGGGACAGTACCAGCCCTGGGAACTCATAGATAGGGGCCATGTCCTGAGATGTCAGCGCACATGGAATCCAGGAACCTCAGGGCTCTGTAGGCAGAGAGCACTCAGGTGGGAATGAAAAGACAGACAGGTGAGGGTGTTGTCATGGAGACTTTGCCCCATGGCATCCAGCCCGGCAGAAGATAAAGTTGGGTTTTCCTGAGAAAGGTGATGCAATTGTTTACAGAGGTAAGACGAACCGATAAGGGAAGTGACCACCTCTGCCGTACATATCTTCTGCCTAAATATGAGCAGCTTCTCTGTGTGACTTGCCTGTTTTAGGTCATGGACAGCCATTCAGGGCAGGCCCATCCTTTACCCCAGAAGCCAACTTCAAAGGGCCCAGGGAGGTAGGTACAGGCCCACGGTCTAGTGACTCTAACAGAAAGCTCCGTTGAGAAAGGGGAGAAAGCCTTCAAGAATGAAATGGTCAGCCACATTTTAAGTGTTTGAAAAACAGGGACTCAAACTGAAACAAAATAAATTTTATCTTGGAACACTGAGAAAATAAAATTAAATTAAAACTAAAAAAAAAATTAAAAGCTATGAATGAAAATCTAGGAAACTATCACCTAAATGTCATTACCACTTGCTATCGCTGGTGTTGAAATTATAAGTAACTTTTATTACCTTTTTGGTTTTCTGTGTTATCATAATTTTCTACAACTATTGCCATATTATTTTAATAATTATATTATTAACATGTAAAACATATGTAGAAAGAGAAAAGGAATATTGTATTCAACTTCATGGTCCACATTTAACAAAAATGTTGAGAAACTGGAGCTTATCCAGGAGAAGGTGACCAGAGAACAGTGCGCGCGCGCGTTATGTGTGTGCAAGTGCGTGCCTCTGTCTGTCTGTGTCTTACGTGAGGGTGGAACTATATTGAAAGAGCGGCCGTGGCAGCAGACAGGTTTAGGCTCAGTACATGGCAGGAAGTTTCTAGTAACTGAAGCTGACATTGAGGGAGAGGGCTATGCTACGAGTGGGTGAATGGGCCAGGAAGGGGCTGGTTGCCCACCTGCCAGGATGTTTCAATATCAGGCAGAAACACCTGTATTGAAGTGGGAAGTTAGGGTAAGTGACCTCTGGGAGTCTGTTTGACTTAGATTTTATAATTCCATGATCTCTTGGTTATAGTTCAATTTTTGCCACCAGAGTTAGTGAAGTATAACTTCCAGTGAATAAGTCAAGGCAGTTTTGCCAGTCGTAGTCTTGCAAGGACACGTATGGTGGCTTGAGTGGACTGGTCTTGTGTATCATGCAAATGTGCTTGAGTAATGACTTGACTCTTCCTTAAAACTGAGCATGGCTGAGAGGCACTGGAGGAACAGGGGACTGTCTCCTAGCATGAGAATATTGCTTTTGTAGTGGGATGACAGTTGAACACGGGAAGATAATGAAAAGAAAGAGGCCCTCATAAAAGTGAAACAAGAGTTTTGAAGTATCATGAAAATAAAGTCTTGGAGAATTTCAAATGCTTTTTCAGCCAGAACCTTAAAAGTGGTGAACATATTTAAACATTTTCTATATATATAGACACTCTTTGGTAACCACCATGTTTTTCTCTTTTTAAAGTTTTTTTTTTTTTCTTCAGAAAAATAAGAAAGGTCGGGTATCATGAGACATCAGTAGGGAGACAACTGAGAGCAGTTTTGACTCTGAAACAAATAGAAACAGAAGCCAATGAAACCAGAAACTCAAGAACCAAATAGTGTGGCAGACAGGAAGGAGGCCTGTAACAATTTTTCAGACAAAGAAGATTTGATAAGAAAACCTAATTGGCTTGATACGATAATGGGAGACGGATGTAGTTTTCAACTTCAGAGCATTCCAAAGACCAGAGTTAGACTGTTATAAGATCTGGCTTGGAACCAATGGAAATGTTTATTACTCTTCACAGTGTCATCCAGAATATATCAAGATTGGGCGGGGTGTGGAGGGAGTTCTTTTTTTCTGATGTTGTTTTCATAAAGCCAGCATCTCAGGTTCAGGCTAGTTATTAGTCTTAAAGCTACAGTTTATCTAGAAGTGGTAAAAATATTTTAGGATGTGTTTTTAATTTGATAGAATGGCACCTGAAAAGCTGGAGGCCAGCATGCCTACTTTGCCTTTTGGCTGCTTTCTAAAGGCAACCCCCTTGAAGGACAGGCTTTCAGAATGGGGAAGCTGGTCAGTGGAGCTGGTCAGCCTGGGTGCCCCCCTGCCTTCCAAGCTAACTAGCTTTGTGCAAGCGAGTTCCTCCACCGCAAAAATGGGGGTGGCAACAGTGCCCACCTCATAAGGGCGGTGTGAGAATGAAGCCAGGTGGAAATGCTTGGACAGATGGCTGACACAGATGAAGTCCCTTGTTCTGTTCATATAGAGTTTGGTCTCATTTTTTAATTCACTACTCTTACAGATTTTTTCTTTTAACTCTCCCCAAAAGAAATACAGAATGAATATGCAGTAAGACATTTTTACAATGGAATGGTGAAACCTCCAGTGTTTAACAGTTTGGTTTGTTTCTTTGCTAAGCTTTTAGACCATTAGTTCAGCAAAGAGAACTGCCCCTGTTACTCCTGGCTGCATTCTGGGTGCTTCCTGGGTTTACTTCTGCCTGGGAATGACTGTTTCAGAATCGGCATCCTCTGGAAATCATCTCCTGTCCAAGCGGATGTTTACCATCCTGCCTCATAAAATTTTCTCCTGTATGTAGATGCTTTCCCTCTTTCCCTCTCTTTTTAAAAAAAATTTTTTTAATTTTTTCTTTAATCTTCTTAATTGACATGCCTATGTGGTGGGTTTGGCTCACTTATGTGGAGCTGTTAGCCCTGGAGCTGAACTCACTTTCAGGAGTTGAGGGGCCCCGGGTAGGTTTCTGTCTCCACCCGCCTCACCTCCCTGACCTCAGGTGAGGTCTCACTCACTCAGGTGGGAACTAGATAATGTTGCTCTGTGCTTTGGGGCCTTTTTGATCTTCCTTAATAAGTTCTGTGAAACTCTGTCTCTTAAAAACAGGTGAATTCACGTAGGTGTGGGTTTATACGCTGTGAGAAAACCAGACTCCTCTGGTGTGGGCAGCAGTTAGGGCATGCCAAGAAACCGAACACCCAGAGTGTGCTTCCACAGTCACAATGGGGCTGCGTGCCTGCTCCGTAAACGCAAACCGAGAAAGGCTCTCTGCCTATCCACCCACCGTGGGCTGTTCAAGAAAGCACACTGTCTTGCCTTTGGGGGCTCACAACTAAAGAATTCCAAATTAGAAAGCAGCAAAATAAGCTAAGTCTAATCTCATGAGAATCAATTCTTCTTTTTATTTTGAATATTTTATTTGTTAGTTTGATAGAGAGCACAAGCACGGGGGAACAGCAGGCAGAGGGAGAAGTAGGCTCCCCACTGAGCAAGGAACCAGATATGGGACTCGATCCCAGGACTCTGGGATCATGACCTGGTCTTGATCTCATTTTTTGAGAAGGCAGACACTTAATCAACTGAGCCACCCAGGTGTCCTGAGAATCAATGCTTTTCTCCATTTTTTCTTATTTCATATAAACATCTCTTAAATTTGGTTCAGAGTCATCTAAAAAGCTAAGCTTTAGAGAATTTTGGGAAGTATATTGTTGAACAGGGGGACAGAGAGCAAGGAAGTGTAGAAGAAAAACTATAGGGGAAGATCAAATTTCATAGTAATATAAAGGAAGGACATGCTAGCCGGATAAAAAGTGAAGTGGTTTCTTCTCCTTGACATTTACAGTGAAATTGGTATTGTGGAATGATTGCCACTCAATTCTTTCAAAGCATAAGGAAGCCAAAATTCTTGCTGGAGATGAAGTAAAACCCTCCTTTTACTACTTCTCTAATGGAAGACGAAATTTTACAAGTAACAGTGACAGCAGTAAATGTCCTGGAACATTGTAAATAGCATGGCACAGTGCAGATCTTGATTCTAAGTCACCATGAACTTGGGCAAGTGAGAGAGCCCTTCTAAGGGTGTCAGGCTTCCCTACAAGTGAAGTGGGAGGGTCTGGACACACCTGCTCTGTTGGTTCCTTTGCTTCACCACAAACAAGGAGAATCTTCATCCTAAGAACCTGAGTGCATGTGATAGAAAGTGTCTTTGTATTAGTAAGAGTGAAAATATACAATTATATTTTTCCTGAACAATTATATATTTCCTGAACAAAACAGGAGAAGTTTTGAAATGTATTTTAGGATTTTTGCCATATCATATTCAATTTTGAAGGAATAGATGCTCTTTTTTTTAAATTAAATATTTTTATTTATTTATTTGACAGAGAGAGATCACAAGTAGGCAGAGAGGCAGGCAGAGAGAGGGGGAAGCAGGCTCCCCGCTGAGCAGAGAGCCTGATGGGGGGCTCGATCCCAGGACCCTGAGATCATGACCTGAACAGAAGACAGACTTAGCCCACTGAGCCACCCAGGTGCCCTGGAATAGATGCCCTTTAAAATGATAAAATTTGGGGGTGCCTGGGTGGCTCAGTTGTTTAAGCGTCTGCCTTCAGCACAGGTCATGATCCCGGAGTCACCGGATTGAGGCCCACATTGGGCTCCCAGCTCCCTGGGGAGTCTGCTTCTCCCTCTAATCTCTCCCCTCTCGTGCTCTCTCTCACTCTCTCTCTCTCTCTCAAATAAATAAAATCTTTAAAAAATAAATCTTAAAAAAAAAAAAAACGATAAAATTTTGTAAAAGGCAGTAGGGAAAAAAGTTCTCAAAAGTCCATGGGAGATTAAAATGGACCTCCCAGGGATGGTGAAAGGTGAACACTCATTCAGAACACATGAAGCCCTCCAGAAGGAACATGCAGTACAGAATTGAATGCTGTGATTTCCTGCTGCGCATGTGCGGGCAGGTGCAGTTGGTTCCCAGGAAGGCCTCCAGGGAGCTTGTTTTCAGTGTGAGTGTGGGATTCATAGCCACACCAATTCTTCCCTGGTTTCTTCTCATGTGATAACTTGACAACGTTCTCGATTTTTGTGTCTCTGCTCCTCCAAAAGGAATAAACTGCATTTATGTCTAGATTTTATCACCTTTTGCTTGACTATATAAACAACTGGATAGACTGAAATAAACATTTAATTTCCAAAAGGAAATAAATGTACAGGTTATTTTCTGGGTTCCAGAGATGCTAAGCTGTTCAGGCTAACTGGCCAGGGCTGGTACAAGTAGGGAGATTTCCCAAATTCTGAGTTGCCAAGTTACGCTTATGTTAAATGAAATGGAGCTCATTATTATTATTATTATTTTGAAACTCCTTATTGTAAAGAGTGTCCATCTCTTCATTGTAGGTGCTAATGTCAGAAACATTGGTATGTTTGAAATGTTTACCCTTCAAAATGGTTTCTCTTCTAAGAGCGAATTGAATATAATTTTAGCATACTTAAAGGGAAAGAAAATTATTTGAGCCAAATAAAATTGACACCGAATGAGTTTAGGCTTTCATATCAGTGTAGGTTCACCAAAACTAAACCCCAAAGAAGCTGTTTTTTGTTTGTTAGGTTTTTTGTTTTTTTGGTTGGTTGGTTGGTTTTTTTGGTTGGTTTTTGGTTTGGTTTTTGCCTTTTTAAAAAGAATATCCAGTGATGGTCATTTTTATTTTAAGTTAATCATAACACAGTTCTCATGGGGGAGGTGAGAGTCAAGCTCTGGGAGCTCAGCAAATTCTACGGGGGAGGTGAGAGTCAGGCTCTGGGAGCGCACGCAGCACATTCTACGGCTTCCTTTGTTCCCTTGTTACCTTTTCAGCCTGACTGACTGACTGATTGCCCAGTCTTTTTGGCTTTGAAAAATGTGGAAAATGGGCCAAAAGCAGAACGGCAGGTGGCTCAGCCCCCATCCCCAGTGGGCCCCAGGACTTGGAGACACCTCCTTCATGTACCTGGGCCTGGCTTCAGAGCTGACTCATGGCCAAGTGCAGGCCTGCCTTAGCTGCCTCCTGGGGCTGGGGGTAGGGGACAAGTGCAAGAGGAGCTCTGCAGTCTGCTGGGCAGAGCGGGTCGGGGCAAGCCTGCCCTGCTGTTGGGAGGTGATGCAGCCTGATGGTGTTTCTTCAGCGCACATCTCAGATTCTAACAGAAAATAGCTTTGGCTTCTCACAGCCCACAGCTGCTTCTGAGCTACCAGGCTTCTCCCTCCCTCCCTCCCTGCTCCAGGACAAGCCGCCTTTTCAGGTGTTTCTCTATCAGAATCCTAGGGCCCTATCTCAGGATCCGAGACACTGGCCGCCCGAGGGCCCTGCAGCTGCAGAAGGTCTGCAGAGCAGTGTAGCCAGGGACAGATGTCCCCTGGCGTGGGTGACGGGGGGATGGTGTCATCCACTAGTCAAAGCTGAGGCGCTCACCCGGAGCCCGCCTCTCCAAGTACAGCCTGGGTTGAGGAACCTCCTGCCTGGTAGACACCCAGTAAAGTGGTAACTAGAACTTACAGAGTTAAGAGTGAATGGTAGATAGATTCGACTGAACTTTGACATCTCTGGTTGTTAGAAAATGCATGCAAGCCATTGACACACCTTGTGGACACATTGTTGAAGGAGGTATTTTTGGTGAAAATAGGACTTCCTGTGGTATTCAGTCCGTGAGTACAGGAACACAGGCTCACGGGACAGTCCATGAGAGGCACTGACGGAGGCCCCAGGGTCCCATTGTTTTTAGGATTTCAGGATCTGATGCAAAGGTTGAGTAGTGATGTTGGTGAGGTTGCTCATTCCCCAGTGCTGGCTGACCAAGGTGGATGGTATCCCTATACCTTTCCTTCGTCTGCAAGAGGAAAAGAATGCACTAATGGGTGAGACCCTCTGAACAGATTTCTTAATTTGGAGTCATGTAGTGTTCTTGCTGATATTGTGGATTCTTGTTTTCGTGTGATTTCAGGTATGTTAAGCTATTGTGACAGATACAGTGAAGGCATGCAACATGTCCTAAAGACTTTTGGACCCATTCCAGACTTTTCTCGGGCCACAGTTGAAAAAGTTAATCAGGTATGTAGACTTCTTATAGAGAGCTGTGCTGGCTGAGCCATGGGTGAGGTTCTGTTTGTAGCCAGTCTTTGCCTTTGATTTCGGTGATTCCTCCATCCTAATTTTGCCTGTCCACTGTCCTACCAGGGTCAAAGAAGACCTTAGAGCAGTGTGGCTAGTGAAGAGGTAGCTCATCTTGATTGTCTTGAGGAGCTGTAGGCCTCTGGGGATTTGGAAAGTTAGTTAATTGGGGGGTTTCCTAAGCTTTTGTCTTTGAATGTAAATCCACAGTTCACATAAATAGGAACAGTTACTCTCCTGGTAAATGAGTTCCTCTTCATGCTCTGTTTTTTGTTTTTTCTTTTTTTCTTTCATTTCTTTTTCTTTTCTTTTCATTACGTTTCCTCTTCCCAGGCCATGTGTGTGAAAGTTCCCAATGATCCAGAGCACTTAGCTGCCAGGAGGCAGTGGAGGGACGAGTGTCTTCTGAGACTTGCCAAGTTGAAAAGACAGATGCAGCCCCAGTAGCTGCCATCCTTCTTCACTGGGAGTCCTTGGTGGTGGGATTACAAGCACTTATTCCAGCTGCTCTGAAGCTGTGGGGATCCACGTGCTCTTTTTGCAGTTCCAGAGCTCGACCTCCCCCCTTTGCAGGCCACAGTGGTGGGGCTGAGGGGTCTTCTGGTCATGCCCTGGCCTTGGGTGTCACAGCTGCACTGGGTTCCAGGGGCTGTTGACTCCCTGCAACCTGGGCAAAGCAAGGGAGCAAATCGTCTGAAGATTTTTACCTTTTATTTTTAGTGTGATTCTGTATGGCTGCATTTTATAGCCAATGATTGTGGTTTCAAGTTTATTTTAATCTGCAAAGTAGTTTTGTAATTATTTTCTAATCTGCTTCTGAGCACCCTGTGGCCTATATCTATGAGGCACCGACCTTCATTTTGTTAATGCCTATTCTGAATAAAAAATTTTGATTGCCTAATGATATCCTTTTTCTTCTGGTCTTTCTGAAAAAGACAGTGTTTGATTTTGATAATTGATATATTTCAGAGTGATCATGTTGAGTGAGGAAAAAAAACTTTCTTCTGGGTCCTTTGTCAGCCATTCAGTAAAAATCCTCCAATTTAGGCTGGTGTTTCCTAAAGTGGATTCCACAGTGAGTGCCCTGGGGCTCCGTGGTCAGATGTGTTTGGGAAGCTCTTCCCACTGCCCAACTCTTGGGCACTCATGTGTCTATAGGAAATTAAAGATTCCAAAATTCTACAGGAAATACACTTAACCCAACACCCTATTATCTTCTTTGACATGGAGTCTTGACCTAGTGCTCATTCCCCAAATACTCTAGCAAATAGCAATATAAGGACCCCAACCCCTGTGAGGCCAGCATGTCACAATAGCTCAGGTCACAGGAGGCTAACACAGGACTCCCTGACAGCTCCCACCCCAGTGACACTCCAGCCTTTCCATTTCAGGTGACGAGCATCCCAACTTCAGCCAGTAGGGAGAAAACTTTTCAAGGCTATGGTGGTGTGGGAACCAGTGTCCCCAGTGAGGAACTGTTGTCATTCCGGCTCTGTGTGCACACACACTCATTTAGGCAACGACATCTTTTGAGTAGCTGTGATTCCCCAGACATCAAGCATGTAGTCTCTGCCTTCCAGAAGTTTACTCTAAAATCACTAAATGTTAGAATAAAATATGATAGTGCCCGGGAGGATCATATACACAGGAGATCCAACTCCCCACCCCTGGGTGTGCCATGGAAGATCTCACAGGAGACAGCCTTTGTGCTGAGTCTTGAGTAACAGGGAAAGTCTGCAAGCCTTCCTGGCAGAGAAGCAGAGCGGAGAAGGGTGCTGGGTATACCCAGGAAGGTGGAGTGGTTCTCTGCAGCCAGAAAGAGAGCTCTGTGGAGGGTGGCTGGGACCAGATGCAGGTAGTGAAGACTGCTGGGCTCACACCAAGGTGTAGACTTCACCTAAAGCACTGGGGAACCTAAACGGTCTGTAGGTTGTGAGGGGCCCTGTCCTACTGGGACTTCAGAAAGTCCCTTCTGACAACAGAAGGGACCACGCTGGAGGCTGTTATGGTCCAGGCAGTGAATTTGTAAAGTATCCTGGGGGTAGAACTACAGTCCTCACTGACGACCTGAGAAAGGTGACACCAAAGCTTCCTAAGTTGGCATCTTGGGAGTTGATGCAGGTATTGATGCCTTTTAATACAATGAGGAAATTAGGAAGAGGGGGCAGGAAATCTGAATGTCTCATGTGTTAAACTTCACTGAAAAAGAAAATGTAGCAAAACATGTAGGAGGTTTTCAGCCGTGAAAGCCTCCTTCTCTTCATCTAATGGAGTTTTAAATGCTCCTTAAACTTTGATGATTCAGTGCATCATTCTGTGACCTACCGGAAGGATTGTGAACTGAGCAAGTCAAGCCCTGGCTTTTCCTGATTGCTTCTGGCTCCTCCTTTCCCTTTGACATACTCCACCCACCCTCTTGTCTTCCCAGAATTGCCACACTCCTCTCAGGGCCTGCCTAATTCCTTCTCTTATGGACCCGGAGGCCACCATAGTCTCTGGGCCCAGGTTTGGGGTCCCTGAGAAGAAGATGACTTCACTGGGGGATGTGGGGTGTTGATGTATGTCAGATGTGGGCTGTTGGTTTCACAGCATCAATAAGCCATGGGAATTCCAGGAAAAATGGCCAAGGGAGACCATTCCGCCTAATGCTGCAGACCTATATGAGGGAACAAGGCAGGAGAATCCTGGTGTCCCTTCTGGTGGCCTAAGCAGGAAAGACAGAAGTGGGGGCAGTTTGGAGGCACATTCATTTATGTGTCTGAGTTCTGTTTTCCCACTTGTGCTGCCCTGAGATACATGCAGTAGAGGTACATGCAGGCCCTGCCTATAGCTGTCACAGTGTAAATGAGGAAGTGTCAACACAGGGGATTAGTCGTGACAGTGACGAGAAAACCAGTGTGTTCATTCACATCTGAGGGCTGAAAAAATTACCATTTTAAATTTTGAGAGCAGCAGATAGCATGTCTGTGGTCTGGAAGTAAGGCAGGATGCAGTTCTGGAAACGGGGGACAAAGCCAGGAATTGGCCTGACAGGGAAGTGAAGGACAGGTATGTGACACAGCCTCTCACAGGTCGCTCAGAGACACACTGTAAGGCTTAAAAACGAACAGCTTCTGCTTTTCAGGTTGTCGTCCCTAGCTTTCAAGGGGCTTGCTTGCTTTGCTGAGTTTAGCAAGCATATAATTCGTGGACCAGTTTTCCCATGAATGTCCTCTGTCTGTTCCAGCAGCCCATCCAAGACGCCACACTCATTCAGTCCCCCTCTGGTCTGTGAGTTTCTCAGTCTGGCCTTGCTTTTCTTGATCCTGACAGAGCCCTGGCCAGGTTTTCTGCAGAATATCCCCCAGTCTGGGTTTGTCTGGTGTTTTTCTCATGTTCAGATTGGGATTAGGCTTTGGAAAGAATACCCCAGAGGTGAAGAACCCTTCTTGTCTCATCCTA
Organism: Mustela nigripes; assembly: GCF_022355385.1. Taxonomy (NCBI): domain Eukaryota; kingdom Metazoa; phylum Chordata; class Mammalia; order Carnivora; family Mustelidae; genus Mustela; species Mustela nigripes. Next base: position 1,669,233 of record NC_081571.1, on the reverse strand, counting down.
TCAGGGACTACGTCATAGCCACATTGCATCAATGGAGATGTTAGCCTTCACAGGATGGATTTGCCAGGTTTCTGCATGGTGAGTTACCACCATTAAGAAAGAAGAAATTGCTTGGAAGGGTTAGCCCAAGCAGCTATTGTCCTGAGTGGTTTCTGAATCATTTGCTCAGAATGGCCAAGCTGTCAGTCTCCATTCATAGTGTGGTGTTTACACAGTTCCTTTCTCGTTGGTCTCTGCTTCCAGAAGCCTTCCTTCCCAAAGGCCCAGTCTATATCTGTGCACATAAGAATCCAAATGATCTCCTTGTTCCTCATGTTTCAGTAGCAGCTTAGCACTCTTGCAAGACTTGCGGGAAGAGGGACAGCTGCCAAAGAATAGAGATTTATATATTGTTCCCATGCAAGTCAGAGAAACATGTCAGAGAGTGGGTTAGCAGTGAATCCCTGCAATTCGTGTCTGGTTCTTGCTCAGTTTTGGAGGTACAGAAACTATTTTGTTAGAGTATGTGTAGTTGATGAATTACAAGATTATTTTTCTCATGCTAATATGACTCACAAGAATGCTAGTTTCATTCATTTTTCAATTGATTCCTTGATTGAAGATTTAGTGAGCATCTACTGTGTGCCAGGTACTATTTCAAGAGCTGGGGAGGCACTAATAAATGAAACAGGCAAATGCCGCCTGCTGGTCTGGAGCTCATAGTGTAGTTCTAGTGGGAGAAAACAAACACAAACCCATCAATAGACAAACCATAGACTATATCAGAAGGAGACCAGTTATGTATCTGAAAACAAAGTAGAGGAGAGTGATAGGGAGTACAGGGAGTGCATGTCTGTGTGCACGTGGGTTAAGTGTCCATGCAGTATTAGGGAAGTAATCAAGGAAGTGTTGATGAGAAGATAGATAGAAGAGCAGAGACCTAAAAGAAGTGAGGGCTAGAACCTTGGAGCCAGCCAGAAAAGATGGACGCCCCAGGGAGAAGGAACAGAAGTGCAAAGGCCATGCAGTGGAAGCTGACCTTCTACCCACAAGGCCAGGGGAGCCACGTGGCTCAGTGTAGGAGGGAGGGAACAGCAAGAGATGAGGCATAGGGGCAAGGCAGGGCCTTGAAGGCCAATGTGAAGACTGACTTTTTCTTTGCACAAGGTGGGAAGCCAGAGAGTTTTTTTTTTTTTAATTGTGGTAAGAATACTTTGTATCTTAGTATTAGATCTACCTTCTTAAATTTTTAAGTGTACAGTATCACATTGTTAAGTGTAGGCACAGTGTTGTAGAGTAGATCTCTAGAACTTAATCATCTTGCATAACTGAAACTTTACACTCATTGAACAGCAACTCCTCATTTCTCCTTCCTGCAGCCCCCGGCACCTGCCGTTTTCTCTATATCTGTGTGTTTGACTATTGTAAGTGGAATTATGACATTTTTGTCTTTGTGGCTGGCTTATCTCACTGACCATAATGTCCTCAAGGTTCATCCACATTGTAGTATATAGGTAGGATTTCCTTCTTTTTAAGGTTGAATAACATTCTGACGTATGTAAATACCACATTTTCTTTCTATTCACCTGTCAATGGACATCTGGGTTATTTCCACAACTTGGCTATTATGAATAGTGTCGCAATGAACACAAGGGTGCAAATACCTCTTTGAGATTCTGATTTCAATTCTTTAGATGAATACCCAGAAGTGGATATTGCAGGATCATATGATAGTTGTATTTTTAAATTTTGGGGAGAACTTTGTTCTTTTTCATAGTGGCTGTACCATTTTACATTCCCATCAATAGGGCACAAAAGTTCTAATTTCTCCACATTTTTGCCAATACTTGCCTTTTTTTTTTTTCTTGATGAAAGCCATTCATCAGGAATGAGGTGTTATCTGTATTTTTTTTTAATTTGTGTTTTTGGTTTTGATCTGTATTTCCCTGATGATTAGTGATGTTGAACATCTTTTCAGATACCTGTTGGCCTGTCTTTGGAGACATGTCTATTCAGTTCCCCTACCCATTTTTAAATCAGATTATTTATTTTGTACTATTGAGTTGTATGACTTTCTTACATTTTTGAATATGAATTCTTTAACAGATTTTGGTTTGCAAATATTTTCTTCCATTCTGTAGGTTACCTTTTCACTCTGTTGATTATTTCCTTTGTTGTGCAGACACTCCTAGTTTAATGTAGTCTCACTTGTCTATAGTTATTTGTGCTTTGGCATCATACCCATGAAATCATTGCCAAGACCCATGCTATGAAGCTTTTTTCCCTTATGTTTTCCTGTAGGAGTATTATGGTTCCAGGTCTTTTCAGAATACTTAAGTTCTCAATCCATTTCAAATTGATTTTTGTGGGGGTATCTGGGTGGATCAGTGGGTTAAATCCCCTGCCTTTGGCTCAGGTCATGGTCCCGGTATCCTGGGATCAAGCCCCACATCAGGCTCTCTGGTCAGCAGGAAACCTGTTCCCCCTCACCCCTGCTACCTCTCTGCCTATTTGTGATCTCTGTCAAGTAAATAAATAAAATCTTTTTTAAAAATTGATTTTTGTTTCATAAGTGTCTCATTTCATTCTTTTGAGTGTGTATGTCTAGTTTTTCCAATAACATTTGTTGAAGGTGCTGTCCTTTCCCCATTGTGTGGTATTGGCACCCTTGCTGAAGATCAGTTGATCACATATATGTCATTTTATTTCTTTTTTTTCTTTATTTTGTTCGATTAGTCTTTATGTCTATCTTTATGCCAGTACCATACTGTTTAAAATACTGTAGCTTTGTGATATAGTTTGGAATCAAGAATTATGGTTTCCCCAGCTCTGTTCTTTTTTCTCAAGATTGTTTTGGCTCTCAGGGTGGGTTCTTTGTAGCTCCATAATAACTTTAGTTATTATTATTTAGTTATTATTATGGCTTATTATAAAAAAGCCAGCCACAAAGACAAAAATTTTTTCTATTTCTCCAGAAAAAAAAATTCATTGAGATTTTGATAGAGAGTACATTGAATCCGTATATTACTTTGGGCAGAATGGACATTTAACAAATAAGTCTTTCAGTCCATGAACACAGACTACCTTTTCATTTATCTGTGTCTTCTTAAATTGCTTTCATCAGTATTTTGTAGTTTCAGTGCACAAGTCTTTCACTTCCTTGATTAAGTTTATTCCTAAGTATATCATTTTTTTCTGATGCTATTATAAAGGAGATTCTTATCTTAATTTTTTTGAGATAGTTCATTGTTAGTATTTTGAAATATAGCTAATTTTGATATGTTGATTTTGTATCTTGCAACCTTACTGAACTTGCTTATTAGTTCTAACAGTTTTTTTTAATGGAATCTTTAGGGTTTTTTTTTTTTTACATATAAGGTCATGTCATCTGGATAACTTATGGTATTCAGTAAAAGCAGTTCTTTTTTTTTTTTTTAAGATTTTATTTATTTATTTGAGAGAGAGAAGGAGAGAGAGAGCATGAGAAGGGGGAGGGTCAGAGAGAAAAGCAGATTCCCCATGGAGTTGGGATACTGATGCAGGACTCAATCCCAGAACTGGGATCATGACCTGAGCTGAAGGCAGCCACTCAACCAACTGAGCCACCCAGGTGCCCCAGTAAAAGCAGTTCTAAGAAGAAAGTTTTTAATAATAAATGCCACCATTTAAAAAAAAAAAAGGGAATGATTTCAAACTACCTTTATATCTTAAGGAACTCAAAAAAAGAGCAAACTAAATCCAAAGTTAACAGAAGGAGGGAAATGATAAAAACTAGAACAAGAATACATGAAATAGAGACTAGAAAACCCCCTGGGGCAAATAATACATTATATGTTAATAAAAATAATTAATAATAAAAAATAAGTTAAAAAAAAGAAAAACAATAGAAAAAGGCCAACAAAATTAAGAGTCAGTTTTCTGAAAAGATTAACAAAATTGGTAACCTTTAGCTAGACTAAGGACAAAAAGAGAAAACTCAAAATACTGAGCCTAAAGTCAGCAGAAGGAAGGAAATTATAAAAGATTAGAACAAGAATCAATGAAATAGAGACTAGAAAAACAATAGAAAAAGACCAATGAAACTAAGAGTTGGTTTTCTGAGAAGATTAACAACATTGATAAACCTTTAGCTAGAATAAGAAAAAAAGAGAGAAAACTCAAAATCAGAAGTGAAAGAGGAAACAATCCAAGTTATGTTCATTCTGCAATGCCTGTAGAGAAGTGTTTAATTAACACTTGCAATAAAGATGTTTCTAAGAAAAGACAAAACAACAAGACCCATTAGTGTCATAGAAAAGCAATGGGTCAAAGGGACTACTGCTTATTTTTTTAAGATTTTATTTATTTATCTATTTGTCAGAGAGGGAGAGAGAGCACAAGAAGGGGAAGTGGCAGGCAGAGGGAGAAGCAGACTCCCCGCTGAGCAGGAAGCCCGATGTGGGACTCCAGCCCAGGACCCTGAGATCATGACCTAAGCCAAAGGCAAATACCTAACTGACTGAGCCACCCAGGCATTCCAAGACTACAGTTTAATGTTTAACTGTGAACAATTATATGCCAACAAATTGGATGATCTAGAATAATTGGATAAATTCTCAGAAATATACAGCCTATCAAGACTAAATTGTGATAAAATAGAAAATCTGAACAGATCTGTAACTAGTAAGAAAATCGAATCAGTAATGAAAAAAGCTCCCAATAAAGAAAAGTCCAGGACCAGATGGCTTCACTGGTTATTTTTATCAAACATTTAAAAAATTGATACTAATTCTTTTAAACTCTTCCCAAAAATTGAAGAGGAAGGGACATTTTCAAACTGATTTTATGAGGCCAGCATTACTCTGATACTGAAAAACAAAGACAACACAGGAAAAGAAAATTACAGACCAATATCCCTGATGAATGTAGATGCAAAAGTCCTCAACAAAATACTAGCAAATCAAATTTAGCATTAAAAGGATCATATACCATGACCAGGTGGGATTTACCCCTGTGACGCACAGATGCTTCAATATATGAAAGCCAATTGTGATACCCCACATTAATAAAACAAAGGATTAAAAGTCATATGATCATTTCATTAGATTCAGAAAAAGGGTTTGACAAAATTTCATACCTTTCATGATACAAGCTCTCAATGAATTAGGAACAGAAGGACTATACCTCAGCACAGTAAAGGTCGTATGTAAAAAGCCCATAGCTAACATCATACCCGATGGTGAAAAACTGAAAACTTTCCCTCTAAGATCAGGAACAGGGGAAAGATGTCTACTCTTGCTACTTACATTCAACATAGCACTGAAAGTCCTAGTTAGAGCAATTAGGCAAGAAAAAGAAATAAAAGGTATTCAAATTGCAAAGGGGCATTTGAGCAGAGTGGCACCATCTGACTTAGGTTTTTCGAGGCTCCATCTGGCTTGTGTTGAGAAGGGACTATCTCGGGGCAAGAGTAGAAACAGGGAGGGTCATCAGGGTGTATCTACAATTGCCTTAGTCAGAGATGGTAGAGAGACTTGAAGGAGGGAGGTGGCAGTGACAGTAGTGAGAAGCAGGCAGATTCTGGAGATATGTTGGAGGTGGAGCTAACAGGATGGACTGACAGATTGGGTTATGAGAAAAAGGAACTGGTCAAGAATAGCTCCAAGGCTTGTGTCTAGGGCAATGGGAAGGATGGAATTGTCACTCATTGGGATGGGAAAAATGGAGCAGGGGAGGAAAAAATGGCAACTAGAAAGTTGTCTGGTAGGTTGGAATCTGAGCAAGAGGATAGTGGGTGGTGCTAAGCTAAGATTGTCTTGTGTGCCTACCCATCTCAACCTCAGTCTCTACCTGGCCAGTGGTGGAAACACTTGGGTCAGGTGGGAAGAAAATGTTTTACCCTGCACAATGTTAGAGAAAGCTATATAAAGACTTGGTTCTTCTGTTCCCCTCTTTTCTCCTAAACTCCATTTTTCCAGTTTTTCTTCAGAGAAGAGAATATTGATTCTGCTGCAGTTTTCTGATTCCGGGGGTATAGCTCAGGGGTAGAGCATTTGACTGCAGTTTTCTGATTCAATAACTTTTTTGGGGAGCAACTACTGTATATTTAGGTGTTGTGTAGGGGTCTGAGGCTAGAGAAATGAATTTACATTGATCTTTACAAGTTCACAGCTTAGTGGAGAAGGTGGACCCATGAAGAGAAAAGCATAAAGTTGCAAGTGCAATGACAGAATTGTGCAGAGAGTGTTATAAAATCACACAGGAAGGGCCCATAGCTAAGTCCAGTGTCAGGGACAAGAAGGCTACAGCTAGTATTCCCTAAGGTGGTGGTGTCTGATTTGTAAATCTTGAGAAATGGGAATAAATGAGCCTAGCAAAAGTTAATTTCTATCAGAATAGTATCAGGTACAACAGAAGGCACTAAATAAATAATTGTTGAAAGAAATAATGAATGAAAGGGGGTTAGAGAGGGGAGCTGCGGTGGGAGAATAGGAACACCTGGGCCCCCAGCCATGGCTTCTCGCAACCAATCATCTTTGTGTGTGTGGAAGATGTCCTGCCCCACCAGGACTTGTAGAGTTGATTGAACTTTATCGTGTGTTCATTTTATTAGCTTCATTCTGAAGGTAACCTTAACTCTAAGATTAAGGGACAGTGATTAAATCCCCAAGCCATGTGGCCATCAAACATTTTCTTGTTCTGTTGGCTTCCTCCTAACCTGGCTAACATCCAAAGAGTTTAGTACAGATTGCGTCAGACTGAAAGAAGGGTGTAGTATTTGTCAACTCAGCATCTTCTCTTTAGATTTTTCTCTACACCATTTTGCTTCTGTTGAAGTCACTTTTTAAAAAATGAAAGCTTAAAAATTCTGTAAAGATGAAACAAAATACTATCATTGCATGTAGCCAAGACATCTAGAGAAAACCAAGCCATGTAAATGCAGTGTTGCAGGGCATTGAGCATCAGGCTTGAAAGCTGGCAGGCAATGGAGTGCAGTAACTCTGCATTTTCTCTCCTTGAATCCCTGGCACTGAGCCCTGAACAGAGCTGGCATGTGGCAGGCACTCAGCAGTGTTTGTGCATGAGGCCAGGTAAATAGTGGAGTCTCAGTGAGGGGGGCTTGATATCCCTCTGCCAGTCTCAGTGGGCACAGAGGAGGAACCTGTGGCCCCTCCTCTGTGCCCAGGGAGCAGGAATGAGTGGCTCAAACTGCATACTCCACATGTAGATGACGTGGAAAGGTGTTTTCTTAAATGGTGAGGGTTGATAACACTGGAGCTTCTTACCGAGGAAAGAGATGTCATGCCAGTTTCTTGTAACTGTAGGTCAATTTAGTTCTTTCTAATATAGAAAGAGAGCCTTGATCTCTCAAGGAAGAAAAATAGGTCATTAGCTCACACAAGGATATTTACATAGAAAACACCCTGAGGGAAGTATACCAAAATGCTAAGCTTGGTTATTTGGGGATGGTTTCAAATTTCTTCTTTATGGTTTTCTTTGTACTATGACTTTTAGTATACATACATGTTATTTTTACCATAAAAAGCTCAATGCTGAGGTGGCTGCGTGGCTCAGTCATTAAGCGTCTGCCTTTGGCTCAGGTCATAATCCCAGGGTCCTGGGATTGAGACCCGCATCAGGCTCCCTGCTTGGCAGGAAGTCTGCTTCTCCCACTTCCCCACCCCCTGCTTGTGTTCCTTCTCTTGCTGTGTATGTCTCTGTTAAATAAATACAACCATATAAATAAATAAAATAAAAAGCTCAATGCTGTTAACATGAGTTGTCTGCTATGGGGACATCCATATGGCCATCAAAACCAGAGCATAGAAGAGAGACCTCTGGTGTTCTCCCATCTGGTGTCAAATGTGGACGGGTCCACATGTGGACAGTTTCACATATGGACGGTGTTTGTCCCACAGAGCCAGAGTTGGCTGTCCACCATGGAGAGCCCAAGCCCAGCAATAAATCGGGATGACTTCTCTTCATAGAGCTGTGTGGTCCCCCAAGACTTGGCTGCACACCTGCCAGCTCACTGTTGTCATCATCTACTCTTCAATAGCCTCTGAGGTTCTACTGTCCTATATCCTGGGGATACCTCATTTTTTAAAAGATTTTTTTTTAATTTTTATTTATTTGACACAGAGAGAATGCACAAGCAGGGGGAACAGCAGAAGGAAAGGAAGAAACAGGTTCTTCGCTGAGCAGGGAGCCTGATGTGGGGCTCAATCCCAGGACCCTGAAATCATGACCTGAGCCACCCAGGCGCCCCCTGGGGATACCTTTTGAAACAAGACTAGGTCCCTACTTCCATGGAGCTTATGTTGTAAATGAAGGAGGCAATGAGTAACTAAGTGGATAAACAAATGAAATGCCAGATAGTGGAAAATGTTGATCAGAGAATGAAATCAAGTGATAGGAATAGTGTTTGCCCAATGTCTGCTTTGTGCTGGATGTTTGGGAAGGCCTATCCAAGACCTGGACAACAAGAAGGACCTAGCACTGTTTCAATCTGAGAAGGAGCTGCAGGGGAGAAATCACAGTTGGAGCCCAGACCTGGAAGTGAATGTCTAAGCAGGTAAGTAGATGCAGGGGACCGAGGGCAGGCTGCTTGGTGGGGAGCACACATGGTGGGGTAGGGTCTAGATTAGGTCAGAGTTTGATTTAAATGAAGTGGGAAGCCCTGGACCTGGTATAGTCTAGTTGATCTGCATTTTGAAAAGCCCTGTGGAGTCAGATCTTTGTATACAAAGTCAGTCACATCTTTGTATACAAAGATGTATACATCTTTGCTGTAACCAACTTTTCCTGTACATGTTCATACCATGCCTGTGGGAGTCTATTATAGTTACTCCCCACAACCTTGTAGCCTAAAAGCAGCCATAGGTAAAAGGAAATGAATAAATGTGGTTATAATCCAATAAAACTTGCTTGTGTTGAGTGAAATAAGTCAATCAGAGAAAGATAATTATCATATTATCTCCCTGATATGAGGAATTTGAGAGGCAGAGTGGGGAGTTTGGGGGGTAGGGAAGGGAAAAATAAAACAAGAAGGGATCAGGAGGGAGAAAAACCATAAGAGACACTTAATCTCACAAAACAAACTGAGGATTGCTGGGGGGTTGGGGGGGTAGGGAGAGGGTGGTTGGGTTATGGACATTGGGGAGGATATGTGAAAATGGTGAGTGCTGTGAAGTATTGTAAGCCTGAGGATTCACAGACCTGTACCCCTGGGACAAATAATACATTATATGTTAATAAAAATAATTAATAAAAAAACTTACTTATAGACATTTGACATTTGAAGTTCATGTGACTTTCATACATCAGGAGACCTTGTTCTTTTGATTTTTTTTTTTCCTACCATTTAAATACAAAGCCCATGGTTAGCTCACAGGATGTGCAAAGTCTTTGGCAGATGGGATTAGACCCTGGGAGAGACTGGGGAAGGCAGGGCTGGCACAAGGAAGAAGTTGTAGGCCTTGTAGTAACACAGTCCGGGCAGTGCTAGCAAGAGAGCATGGGAGGAAGGGGGAAAGACTTGGGTGTTTCTTTGGAGGTAGTCAACAGGGCTTGGTGGTTGGGATGTGGAATAGAAAGCCTCATAGCATCTTTGCCAGCCAAGTTGCAGGTCAGACATGTTTGGTGCCAATGTTTCAGTCTTTGGAAGAACTGGAGGTTGAAATTGCTATCTTGATCTTTATGACAAAAAAGAGGTTGGGACCCATGGTAGATAGAATCCCAGGGCTTACCACAGGAACACTGAGAGCGGGCAGGGCTGGGGCTGGTTGTGGGTGGAGAGTCTGCCTCAGTTCTCAGTGTCCCGGGTCACAGCTGGTCACATACCCTGTGAAGGCTGATGAAAGAACATGGCCCAGCAGTTACATTTCTCAGACCTAAGGGACAGAACATCATTCATTCCACAAGGGTGCAAGAGACTCACCCCTTCTGAACATGGGGAGTGGCAGGGTGCAGGAAAACACAGTAGCAAGCCCACAATGACATGAGTTGAAAATAACTATTACCCAGTTTCCCAGTGGCTCAATTGACTCTTTGAGAAGCCACAGAGCACGGGGATCAGGAGCTCAGGCTCCATGGCCAGACAGCCTGAGTTTAGGTTGTGGTGTGGCTGCATGGAGCAGGGTAGACTCAGGCAAGGTACCATGCTCACACGTCTGTGTCTCACTTGCCCCACGTGATGGGTTCTGTAGATGTAGCACCTGATCATGCTGTTCGAGACACTAGATAACATCTTTGCTGTAGAGTCTGGGCACATGATCAGCACTGGGTCACTAGCAGCTGTAGTTAGTGCATGAAAATAGCTAGACAGCTACAGACAGAGAAGCAGTGGGGGAAGGTGCCTGTGGAGACATGAAGGTTCTCTCCAACAGTTCTCCATGGCTTGAGAGTGGTGGGTACTTACTCCCCATGACAGATGCCCTACAGAGCTCATCATGCACAACTTCCCTACTCTCTGGTCTATTTTCCCCATAGCAGGAGCAAGGAGCACATGCGATGCCTTGTGTCCCCCATGGCTCAGTGCATGGTGCTAGAAAGTGAACATAACTCAGGTCAAGGGGTGCTGTATTAGTCAGTGTTCTCCAGAGAAACAGAACCAATAAGATATGTAGATATATACAGATAGAGTTAGAGGACTTGGTTCATGTGACTGTGGAGACTGAGAAGTCCCTCCATCTGCTGTCTGTGGGTTGCCCCAGGAGAACTGGTGTGCAATCCTGTCTGAGTCTCAAGGCCTGAGAGTCAGGAGAGCCAATGTCTACAGGCAGGAGAATCGGATGTCCCAGCTCAGAAAGAAAACAAATTTGCTCTTCCTCCACCTTTTTGTTCTATTCAGGCCCTCAATGGATTGGATGAGGCCCAACTGCATTGATAGAATCTTCTTTACTCAATCTGTGATTCAAATGCTAGTCTCTTCCTGAAACACCCTCATAGACAGACACATCCAGAAATAATGATTTACCAGATGAGCATCAAGTTGATGCATAAAATTAACCATCACAGACAACTTCCTGGTCTCTGCATCGTGCCACCTGCAGAGAGCCTAACTCAGGGATGAAGGGAATCAAAAATCAAAAAAGAAAAAGAAATTATGATTGCTACTTTCACCTGTTGTATCAGTCTACTTTGGCTATCATAATACAATAATAGAATGCCACAGAATGAGTGGTTTGGAAAACAGCCATTTATTTCTCACAGTTCTGGGGGCTGGAAGTCCAAGATCAGGCTGCCAGCATGGTCAGGTTCTGGTGAGGGCTCTCTTCCTGGCTTGCATATGGCTTACTTCTCACTATATCCTCACGTGGCCTTCCCTCCTTATGCCTGGAGAGAGTGAAATCTCTTCTTCTTCATGAGGCCACTGATCCTATTGTTAGGACCCTACCCTTTGGACCTCATTTAACCTTAGTTCACTCCTTACCGGCCCTACTTCTAAGTATAGTTATACCCTGGTGGTTAAGAGTTCAACATATGAATTTGGGAGTGTGGAAGGCAATTCATTCCCTAGTATCTATCAAAGAGTATTAAAGAGAATCCATGGCGATACTTCTCAAACCACTTCTGTTCTTCCTGGTCACAGCTGCCTGGCCCCACTCATTCACCATCCCTCCTGGATCTCTTCCTAAATCTTCTCCTAGTTCCACCTTATTTACTTCTGGGTTATATCTTCCCAGGCAGGCAGGCAAGACTCTCACTCACTGAGATCAGGATCCCATACTCCCAGATAGGCAGAGCAGGGAAAGGGCAGAAGGGGAGGGGACGCATTCATATGTTGATGATCCTTCCTCAATGAATATGGGCATTATTCAGGGGGATCCTATGCACACTCTATCTTCTCATTTAATCCTCACACAGACCTTGAAGTAGGACACTGAGAGGCTCACAGAGCCAAGAAGTGCTGGGGCCAGAATCTGAATTCAGGTAATCTATATCTAGAGGTCATACTCCTTCATGCAATATCGAGACAAGATTATAGGCCGGGAGGTCTCTGGGCCCCAAGCTTCTCTCTGATGGTATTGTGGTGGTTCAGTTGGGGCATGACTGGAAGCCCATACTGGCCATCCTTTGGACTGGAGTTGGAAGAAGCTTGGAATTCTTGGAAAATTTTAGGTTGAAAATACATGAGGGGAGAGGCCTTAATGAAGCACATGGGAGAGTCCCAGAAGAGTGGAGTTCTGCGCAGGGATGTTCTGTCACAATCTGAGTGCATGTGATGTCCACATCCAGGTGGCTCGCTGTGCCCTGGCTGTCATGGAACACACAGCCATCAGAAACCAGCCACTGTGTGGGTGTTGTGGGAAAGAAGATGTGTGCTGCAACAGCCCGGGTCACACAGAGCTTTGTTTACGGTCCCCTGTGTGTTTGTGTTGTGGCATGCTGTCAAGGATGGCTTCCCTCAGGAAATGCTGTTCGACCTGAGACAAGAAGACTAACTCGAAGCTTCCCAGGTTAATGGACCAAAGCTAGGGAGAGAGTATTCCTATTTGCTCATCTGTAAAATTAAACTAATAATAGAACTTGCCTCAACTAACTGTTGTGTGAGGCCTAAGTCATGTGGTAATGCTTCGAGTGCCTGACTCTAATAGACATGCCTGGTTCTGCCCACATACCCTGGGATCTCACATCTATGTGCAGGAAGCCACATACTGTGAGTACCTGTTTTTGTAGGAAATGTTGGGGTTTGGAGCTGATGGCCAAGAAAGAATTCTTGAGTTGTCTTTGGTGCAAAAGGGTAGTTTTATGAAAGCACCAAACTGGACCTGTGGACAAAGAGAGGCACTGGGGTCATGAGGAGTGGCCCATTATATATTTTCAAGTTGGAAGGGGGTTAGGGATAGCATAAATCTCTAAGGAATTTTGGAAACAAGGTTTTTAGCACCTTGAGGGGGTTAGTTCTTGTTGGGAAAAGTCATTTATTACTGTCTTATAAAACCCCAGTCATGGGACCCTTCATATGAATATCAGTGGGACTGATATTAGGTTGATTAAAGGATGATTGCTAACATGTATCTTGGGGAGTAGAGATCAAGGAAGTTTTGAAAGGAATTTTTATATGTTGAAGTAGACTCATAGGATCTGGGAAGTTGGGCTAAGATTGCCTTTTGCCCTTAGCAAAGCATCAACTTTGAGGCAGCTAAGCTCCCAGAGCAAGGTCACTCTACCTATTTCAAGGACTTGTCAATGGGCTGTAAGTAGTAGAGAAATTTAATTTTTTTTCTTTTGCCTTTGTTTCCCACATCACTTAGGATTCACTGGCAGAGTTTTCTTCTGGCTATGGGAACATGCTAACCCATAGGTGAGGAAGGCTGGAGAGCAGATGCCTCCAGAAGCAATCTCACAATGACAGACAGGAAGTTGGCAAGTAAATAGCCCACTCCCCCCAGCCCCACCCCAGGTTGAGGTAATGGAACTGAGCCGTCCCTTGCTCCCCGGGCCCCTTCCTGGTTGGTATAAGCTACATTTGTGCATGGTGGTTCAGCAGTGTTCGGTAGAGTTCCATAAAAGCTAACTCCATAATGGAGATGGACAAAGAAATGGAATATTTGGAATATTCCTTGGAAGGGAAAGGCAACAGAACTTGGTGATGGGTCAGGTATGGGAATGGTGAAGAGGGGAGATGATGCTTAGTGTCAGGCTTTCGTGGCTTGCAAGGAGACCTGCCCTGAGATGGGGACCCAGAGAGGGCTGAGGGGAAGGAGGGCTGAGTTTATCTCTGGCCATACTGCATTTAATTTGAGTTAGGTCTCGAGCCAGGGGAGGGATGGATAAGGGTGGACATCAGAAAGGAAGTCTGAGCTGGAAACAAACTGGGGAGTTGTGAGGATTTACGTGACTAAACGAAGCCATGGTCATAGCTGAAATTATGTAGGGAGGCAACATTGCGACTGAAGGTGAGAGGCAGGGAAGTGAACCTCAGCCAGTGGAAGCAGTGAGGGACAGAGAGAAGAAACAGAGGGAGGAAGGAAGAAAATCACAGAGTGGGGAGTTACTGAAGCCTGGAGAAGAGGGTTCCCAAAGGCTGCTTCACAGTGTGGTTCAGTTTCCCTGTCTGGGTGATAATTTGGTGAGCCCATCACCTCTCTTTCTCTATTTTCTGAGCCAGTCCCAGGCAATGAGGAGGGGCTGGAGACCCACCTTCTCAGCCATGGGAGTCAGAAATGAGCCTTGTTACCACAGGCTTACAAATAAGTCGATGGTTTTAATGCGCCCTTTGCTTCAAGTGCCATTGGCTCTCCCCTGGGCTGCCCAGCCTGAGGCTCCTACCTCAGTTTCCTCGACTAACCCCAGGGGACTCTCTGCAGGCAGTCCTCCATTCAGTCTGGGACTCACATTTTGCTACACTTCCTTCCCCTGGCTGAGGTCATGCTCCTGCCTGGACATCCTACCAGAACCACAACTCAGCTTCCAGAAGAACTCTCCACATTGTCATTCCTGGACTGTCTCAAGGAGCATTGGGCCCCTCTTTGCCCTGCTCTAAATTCTTGCAGCCCCTGCTGTCACCCCAGGACAGGGACACAGATTCCATGCAGGCTGCGGCCGGTTTGGTGCAGTGCACCTTGGCGATGCCCCTGCCCTGCCAGCTCTGTACCCCCCTCTTCCTGCTCTGGGCCTGTGCAGACCACAAGGGAGATGGCTCAGGGGTCCCTGCAGCCTTTGTGTCCCACAGTTGTGGAGCTGCCACTGACCAAAGCAGGGCTGGGACACATCGATTCATGCTTCCTCCTCTCTTTCCCTGGGCTACTATTCTGAAACACCTCACAAGGCTCCTCAGAAGTCTCTTCTGGTAGTGCACAGGGTACCAAAGGCTCTGGCTTCAACTCCTTCCCCTTTCATGATTTGGGATTTGGGCCCTCACTCTTGCCTGGGTGTTCACTCCCCAGCACATTTCCACTTGGAAGTCTTGGGCCCAACTGAGAGTGAGAGCCTTCTTACTTTTGCTCCCTCTCAGCTCCTCTCCACACAGCAGCTAGGGTGACCTGTAATAACGCACATCAAATACCATGCTGCTTAAAAGCCTTCCAGCAACCTGAGGGGTTTGAAGTGGCTGGGGGGTGAGAGGTTGGGGTACCAGGTGGTGGGTATTATAGAGAGCACGGATTGCATGGAGCACTGGGTGTGGTAAAAAAATAATGAATACTGTTATGCTGAAAATAAATAAATTTAATTAAAAAAAAAAAAAAAAGCCTTCCAGCACTTTCCGCTTGTCACTGAACATAAAATCCAGACTCATTACCTTGGCCTGTGAAATCCTACAGATCTGTCTCTGCTCACTTCCCTCTGCTGGCCCCTCAGGCTCTGTGCTGGTCTCTCTCTGCCTAGAACAGCTTTTTTCCTGGCCGTTCATGTGGATGGTTCCTTCTTATCCTTCTGGTCTCAGCTCAGATGTTCTCTCTGTAGAGAGGCTCTTCCTGATTCCCTGAGCTCCAGGGAGCTCACTGCATTCTCTATCATGATCCCCTGTTTATTTTCTTCCTGGTGTTCATGAAACTCTTCAATGTGTGATTCATGCATTCACTTTATTTTCTGACCCTCCTTATGGAAAATCAGCTCCCTGAGGGCAAGAAGCTCATCTGTTTTGTTTACTGTGGTATGCCCTTTGCACGTATTAAAATTACATAACATTAAGACATCCCTCAAAAATATACTTATCATGATGTACTGCGTAATGTATAGAATTGTTGAATCACTATATTGTACACCTAAAACAAATATAACACTACAGTTAGTCGTACTGGAATTTTTAAAAAAAGCCCTGACCAGAAGACAAGATGGCAGAGGAGTAACTGGTCCCCTGAATTTAGCTGGTTATCTACCAAATCATTCTGACCACCCACAAAATCAGCCTGAGATGTAAAAATACGTATCTGGATCTCTACAAACAAAAAGGCACTGCGTGTTGCAAGGTCAGAAGAGTGGAGTTGTGAATCTTCAGGGAGCTATAGGGGAAGGGAAGGGGAAGGAAGCCTCTATAACCTGGTGCCTGGAAAGTGATGTAACACAGGAGTGGAAAAGCATAACCCTTAGAAATCTGCTCTAGGGAGTGACACCCTCTCTGAAAAGGGCTCTGGAAACAAGAAGGCAGAATTCTAGGTAGAACTCTGTGGTCTTGGGCTATGGGAAGCCACAGAGCCAAAGGGAATTCCTGGACTGGCAGAGTGCCCCAGCGGTGGAGCCAGGAAGCTGGTCTCTTAGCTCAGATCCCATAAACTGCAAGCCTGGCTGTTTAAGAATCGCTTTCTCTTGGGCAGCCTGAAAAAAACCTAGAACCTGTGCCCTTGATCAGGCAAAATCCCGCAGAGCGGTAGGGCCAGGAAAGGGCTTTGGAGCAGCACCTAGGCAGGATCTAGGAGCTGCAGGGGGTGCGCAGGAGAGTTTTAGAAACACAAAGGGCAGGGACAAGTCCAGGCCCTTGGGATGACCTCTGAGAGAGTCGCTGTGGACATGCACACACGGGAGCATACAGAAATGGAGACTGTTTCTCCTGGAAGATTTAGTAAAGAGAGCAGACTGCGATTTCTCTGCTCTGGACCAGAGGCTTGGCTGCAGCCATTTTTGCTCTGACCCTCAGAAAGGTGGGGAAAGCCACTAGACAACAAAAGCTCAAAAAATGGTTTCCATGGAGCCCATCCTCCCCCAGCAGGGGGCAGGGCAACTCTGCTCAAGGGGGGCTGCCCCAGAAGAGGGACAGGAACCCACCTCCCCCCCCCAGAAGACAAGCTGGAAGAGGCCAACAACCCTATGGACCCCAAAAGACTAAAATCCCAACACCAAGAGAGCTCCAGGAGTGGCCTCATGGCTTATTTTTCAGATAAAATTCTTTTTTCTTTTTCTTATGCTTTTTCTGTTTGGTTCTGTTTTCCTTTTTACATTCTCATTTCAACTAGATGTTTATTGTAACAATATATTTTTCATGGTCGCTTTTTAACTTGGATTTTTTTGTACCTATATTTTTTATAGATATATGCTTTGTTTTAGTCCTTTTGTCACTCTATTTTACATACACATACACACACACACATGCGCGTTTTACTTTCCTTGTAATTTGGGGACATAGTGTCCTCTAATACACGGGCCAAATACACCCAGGAACAACTGAAACACTGATTTGTCCACAGTAAAATAACCCTTTAATCCTTTGCCCATTTAAAAAAAATATTTTAATTTTTAAATTTTATTCTTCTGTTTCATTTTGGCTTTGTTTTTTCAATGGTGACTTCTAACCACTCTGGGTTTTGCTAGGCTGCATCTTGCTTAGGTTGTGGTTCATATTTTTGACTCTGCTTATCCACTTCATCATCCCTAGACAGAATTACTAGGAGGTGGAACTTTCAACAAAGAAAATAACCAGAGACAATATTATCTGCCACAGAACTAATAGATATGGATGTAAGCAAGATGTCAGAGTTAGAATTCAGGGTAGTAATCATAAAGTCAATAGCCAGGCTTGAAAAAAAGCATTAGTGACAACATAGAATCACTAAGAGCAGAAGTGAGATCTAATCAGACCAAATTAAAAAATGCTATAAATGAGATGCAGTCTAAACTGGATACTCTAACAGCCAGGATAAATGAAGCAGAAGAGAGAATTAGTGATCTAGAATACAAGCTGATGGAAAGGAAAGGAGTTGAGGAAAACAGAGATTGACTGCTAATAGCACATGAAGAAAGGATTGGAGAGATTAATGATACCATGAAACGTTCCAGTGTCAGAATTATTAGGATCCCTGAGGGGGTGGAGAGAGAGATAGTGGGCCAGAAAGTATATTTGAAGAAATAATTGCTGAGAACTTCCCTAATCTTGGGAAGGAAATAAGCATTTAAGTCTAAGAGGCAGTGAGGACCCCTCCCAAAATCAATAAAAAACAGATCAACACCCCAACATATAATAGTGAGGCTTGAAAATTTTACAGCCAAAGAAACTATCCTGAGAAAAGCCTGGGAGAGGAGGTTCATTGCATATCAAGTGAGGAATATCAGAATATCAGACATGTCCACAGAAACCTCGCAAGCAAGAAAGGTCCAGAAGGACATATTCAGTGTACTAAATGAAAAGAACACGCAGCCAAGAATAGTTTATCCAGAAAGACTGTCATTTAAAATGGATGGAGAGATGGAGAGTTTTCAGGACAGTCAAAAACTGAAAGAATATGTGACTACCAAGACTGCTCTGCAAGAAATATTAAGGGAGATTAAAAAAAAATAATTTTGCACAATGTTTTCAGGACTCTGCTCTTACATGTGTGGTATGGGCTCTTCTTTTTTTAAAGATTTTATTTATTTGACAGAGAGTTAGAGAGCACAAGTAGGCAGAGAGGCAGGTGGAAAGAGAGGGAGAAGCAGGATCTCTGCTGAGAAGGGGGCCCCATGCGGCACTTGATCCCAGGACACTGGGATCATGATCTGAGCTGAAGGCAGATGCTTAACTGACTGAACCACAGAGAGCAAAAAAAGACCCCAAGAATCACATAGACCAGAAAGAAACAGAGAAAATCTATAGAAACAGGGACTTTATAGGTAATACAATGGCCCTAAATTCATATCTTTCAATAGTTACCCTGAATGTAAATGGGCTAAATGCTCTGATAAAAAGACACAGTATTTCAGAATGGATAAAAAAGCAGGACCCATCCATATGCTGTATACAAGAGACTCATTTTGAACCTAAATATTCATCTAGATTGAAAGTGAGGAGATAGAGAACAATTTACCATGCTAATGGACCTCAGAAGAAAGCTGGGGTAGCAATCCTCATATCAGAAAAATTAGATTTTAAACCAAAGACTGTAGACTGTAGTAAGAGATGTTGAGGGACATTATATCATACTTAAAGGGTCATCCAACAGGAAGATTTAACACATGTAAATATCTATGTCCCCAACATGGGAGCAGCCAATTATATAAACCAATTAATAACCAAAATAAAGAAACATATTGATAATAATACATTAATAGTAGGAGACCTCAACACTCCACTCACAGTAATAGACCGATCATCCAAACAGAAGGTAAACAAAGAAACAAGAGCTTTGAATGACACATTGGACCAGATGGGCATGTATATATAGATATATACAGAACATCCCATGCTAAAACAACCGTATACACATTCTTCTTGAGTGCACAGGGAACATTTCCAGAATAGCTCACATACTGGGTCACAAATCAGGTCTCAACTCAAAAGATTGATATTATTCCCTGCATATTTTCAGACCACAATGCTTTGAAACTGGAACTCAATTAAAAGAAGAAATTTGGAAGAAATTCAAACATTTGGAAGTTAAAAAGTATCCTGCTAAAGAATGACTGGGTCAACCAGAAGATTAAAGAATAACTTAAACAATTCATTGAAACTAAAGAGAACGACAATACATTGGTCCAAAACCTGTGGAATACTGCAAAGACAGTCCTAAAACAGAAATACATAGCCATCCAGGTCTCTCTCAGAAAAGTAAAAAAATCCATCCCAAATGCACGAGCTAACTTTACACCTAAAGGACCTGAAGAAAGAACAGCAAATAAAGCCTAAACCAAGCAAGAGAAGAGAAATAATGAAGATTAGAGCAGAGATTGATGAAATAGAAACCAGAAAAACAGTAGAACAGATCAACAAAACTAGAAGCTGGTTCTTTGAAAGAATTAATAAGATCAATAAACCCTCAGTCAGACTTATCCAAAAGGAAAGAGAAAGGACCCAAGTCAATAAAATCATAAACAAAAGGGGAGAGATCTTGACTAACACCAAGGAAATAGAAACAATTATTAGAAATTATTACTAGCAACTATAGATCAAAAAATAAGCAATATGGAAGAAGTGGATGCATTCCTGGACATTTATAAACTACTAGGACTGAAACAGGAAGAATTGAAGCAGTAATCAAAAACCTCCCAAAAAACGAGAGTCTGGGGCCAGATGGATTCCCAGGGGAATTCTACCAAACATTTAAAGAAGAAATAATACCTATTCTTCTGAGGCTGTTTCAAAAAAATAGAAATGGAAGGAAAACTTCCAAACTCATTCTATGAGGCCAGCATTACCTTGATCCCCAAACCAGACAAAGACCTCACCAAAAAAAGGAGAATTACAGACCAATATCCCTGATGAACATGGATGTCAAAATACTCAACAAAATCCTAGCCAATAGAATCCAACAGTACATTAAAAGGATTATTCACCATGACCAAGTGGGATTTATTTCTGGAATGAAAGGGTGTTTCAACGTTTGCAAAGCAACCAATGTGATACATCACATTAATAAAAGAAAGGACAAGAACCATATGATCCTCTCAGCTGATGCAGAAAAAAGCATTTGATAAGATATACCATCCTTTCCTGAATAAAACTCTTCAAATTATAAGCATAGAGGGAACACGAAAGCCATCTATAAAAAACCCAGAGCAAATATCATTCTCAAATGATATTTGAGGGAAAAACTGAGAGCTTTTCCCTTAAGGTCAGGCACACAACAGGGATGTCCACTCTCACCACTGTTGTTCAACATAGTACTAGAAGTTCTCGCTTCAGCAATCAGACAACAAAAAGAAATAAAAGACATTCAAATTGGCAAAGAAGAAGTCAAACTCTCTCTCTTTGCAGATGACATGACACTTTATGTGTAAAACCCAAAAGGCTCTACCCCTAAGTTACTAGAATGCATACAGCAATTCAGCAACGTGGCAAGATACAAAATCAATGCACAGAAATCAGTTGCATTTCTATATACTAATGATGTAACTGAAGAAAGAGAAATTAAGGAATTGATTCTATTTACAATAGCACCAAAAACCATAAGATACTTAGGAATAAACCTAAGCAAAGAGGTAAAGGACCTATACTCTAGAAACTACAAACATTTATGAAAGAAATTGAAGAAGACGCAAAGAGATGGAAAAACAGTCCATGCTCATGGATTGGAAGAATAAATATTGTTAAAATGTCATGCTTCCTGGAGCAATCTACACTTTCAATGCAATACCTATCAAAATACCAGTAACTTTTTTCACAGAGCTGAAACAAACAATTCTAAAATTTGTATGGAACCAGAAAAGACCCTGAATTGCCAGGGAAGTGTTGAAAATGAAAACCAAATCTAGAGGGATCACAGGGCCAGACTTCAAGCTGTATACAAAGCTGTGATCATCAAAACAATATGGCACTGGCACAAAAACAGACATGCAGATCAATGGAAACAGAAAAGAGAGCCCAGAAATGGACCCTCAACTCTATGGTCAGCTAATCTTCAATGAAGCAGGAAAGAATATCCAATGGAAAAAGGGCAGTCTTTTCAATAAATGGTGCTGGGAAAATTGGACAGCCACATGCAGAAGAATGAATCTAGACCATCCTCTTACACCATACACAAATATAAACTCAAAATGGATGAAAGACCTCAATGTGAGAGACAGGAATCCATCAAAATCCTAGAGGAAAACATAGGCAGTAAGTTCTTCAACATCAGCCACAGCAATTTCTTTCAAGACACATCTCTAAAGGCAAGGGAAACAAAAGCAAAAATGAACTATTGGGACTTCTTCAAGATAAAAACCTTCTGCATAGCAAAGGAAATAGTCAACAAAACTAAGAGGCAATCCATGGGATGGGAGAAGATGTTTGCACATGACATTACAGATAAAGAGCTGGTATCCAAGATCTATAAAGAACTTTTCAAACTCAACACCCTAAAAACAAATAATCCAATCAAGAAATGGGCGGAAGACATGAAAGACACTTCTCCAAAGGAGACATACAAATGGCTTACAGACACATGAAAAAATGTTCAACGTCACCAGTCATCAGGGAAATACAAATCAAAACCACAATGAGATACCACCTTACACCACCTTAGAATGGTAAAAATTAACAAGACAGGAAACAAAAAATGTTGGAGAGGATGTGGAGAAAGGGAACCCTCTTTCACTGTTGGTGGGAATGCAAGCTGGTACAGCCACTCTGGAAAACAATATGGAGATTCCTCGAGACGTTAAAAATACAGCTACCACGGGGCGCCTGGGTGGCTCAGTGGGTTAAAGCCTCTGCCTTTGGCTCAGGTCATGATCTCAGGGTCCTGGGATTGAGCCCTGCATTGGACTCTCTGCTCCTTGGAGAGCCTGTTTCCTCCTCTCTCTCTGCCTGCCTCTCTGCCTACTTGTAGTCTCTGTCAAATAAATAAATAAAATCTTAAAAAAAAATATAGCTACATTACAACCTAGGTAATTTATGCCAATTTTACTACTAGGTATTTATGCCAAAGTTACAGATGTAGTGAAAAGAAGGGGCACCTGCACCCCAGTATTCATAATGGCAATGTCCACAATAGCTGAACTGTGGAAGGAGCCAAGATGCCCTCAACAGATGAATGGATAAAGAAGATGTGGCACACAAGTACTATAAAATATTATTCAGCCACCAGAAAGGATGAATACCTACCATTTGCATTTACATGGATGGAACTGGAGGGGATTATGCTAAATGAAATAAGCCAGAGAGAGAAAGACAACAATCACAAGGTTTCATTCATATGTGGACCATAAGGAATAGCATGGAGGACCACAGGGGAGGGGAGGGAAAGTTGAATGGGAAGATATCAGAGAGGGAGAAAAATCATGAGAGACCCTGGGCTCTGGGAAATAAACTGAGGGTTACAAAAGGGAGGGGGTGGGGGAAATGGTGTACATGTATACAGGTCTGTGTTTGGTGATGTCATATTGATAGGTTGAAATTGGTCATGATGAATACTATAATGTGTATACACATATGGACATCCAGAATTTGGCAAGACTAAGAAATTAGGACCATTTATTTATTTATTTACTTTGGGTGGTGGCTTATCTGGTCTCACTGATCACTCAGGTGGGCTTCCACTGTCCTGGATGACACCGTGCCTTTGAGATCAACCTGTGTTGCTTATACCTACCTATTACTAATCACCCAGTCCAGCCTTCCACACCCTCCAAACCTTTTTGCATTTAGGAACAGAAAAGAAGAAATGTATAAACCAAGTGTTTGGAACTACCAGAGAGTGAACTGGAGAGGGAGAGTGTGGGGAAGAGGGGTAGAGGGAGAGGGAGAGAATCTCAAGTGGATTCCCTGCTGAGTGCTGAACTCAATATGGGGCTCTATCTTACAGCCTCGAGATCAGGACCTGAGCTGAAATCAAGAGTCAAAACCAACTGAGCCACCCAGGCACCTCACGGCAACTGCTAAAATTACAGATTTCTTATCTTCCAGAACTACAAAATCAAAATCTCTAGATACAGGGCCCAGGAATTTGTATTTTAAAGAGAAACTCTGAGTAATTTTAGTGACCAACCAGCAAACACTCTTGTCCAATCCCCCATTTGACACCTCTCCTGATATCTTGGCAGAGGTGAGCTCTTACCACCTCCCAGGGCACCTTTCTATTTGATCTTTGGATAATCTTGATTTAGGATGTTCTTTCTTATGTTGAGTCAAATCTGATTCCTGGATCCTCTAATCCTCGGTTCCCAGAGTTGGTCTTCTGGCCATGTCTGTGTCCTGTCGTGTCTTCTCTTCTCTCTGCCCCTCACAGTTTTCCTTATACAATGGACTTGAGGGTTTTCCTTGATCATGATTTTGTGATTTTCCTCTGGCAACTGGAAGGACAACTATGTTTCAAGAAATGGTACTTTCTATAAGGAAGAAAAAGGAAATTTTCCAAATATGTGGGATGTTAGGAAATTGAGCTCTTTTAAAAACATGGATTCCTATCTTGTTAAATTTGCTCTGAAAACCTTATCAACCAGATCTGACTCAAAATTTGATATTTACAAAGACTTTCACTCTGGCAATATGACCTCAGGAGGAGATAGTGTAAAGAAGTATTTGGAAGATCTGGAAACCAGTGTCTATGTGCCATGCTGAGAAAATGGTTTTTGAGGAAGTTCACTTTTCATAAGAAAAGCTTACATTTGATACTAATTAACTTTTCAAAATAGTAATTCTTCTACAATACTAAGAATTGGGAAAACTGCTCCTGACACGTGGGAAAATAAAAAAACCTGAACTAGGCAACTTTTCAGGCATTAGGGCCACTGTTATTATTTTGCTTAATACAATAAATCCTTTAGGAAAATGCTTATTCCACTCAAATATTTTCTACAGCTGAATAAACTACTCCTTGCTGAGCACTTTGATAAGATGAGTAACTCTTTCAGACAGATGGTGACATTCAGTTTTATCAATTATATATATATAACATATTATTTGTCTATATATATGCCTCTATATATTATATATAACTATATATAACATTTTCTCTCTATATAAAATATATACATATTTACCTCTTAATATATATAAATATATATAACATTTTCTCTCTATATAATACTATGTAACTATATATTATTATATAACTATATAAAAAATACATTATCTTTCTCTATGTGTATGTATATCGTGTCCTCTTTTTCCTCAACAGCATTAGAACTAGGGCAGTAGAAACACTTTACCTTGTTTTAAATCCATAATGGAGAAAGTTGACTACTTGTAATGAAGGGTGTTTGTCAGGTTGAAAAAGCATAATATTTTGATGGTGCTTGACATTTTCTATAAGAAAATTTGGGGTTTTCAAAATAAACAAGTAGATTATATCATATTACCAAAATCTAAGATAAATACTAGTTTTTTTTTAACTTAACAGAGTATTAGTTCCACTATAGCACTAGCTTTGATCTTAAAGGATAGTGCGTCTTATCTTTATCTACAATGGAAAACCCACTGGGATGTTCTAGAAGACATGGATCTCAATATTAAAGTTCTTACTTTGAAAATAATATGTGAATTGCTGTGGCAACAACTGAGCTCTTTTTGTCAAACCTTCTCACTCATTCTATACCACAGTACAGCCAAGATTGCCCCTTTATAAGTTCATAAATTATAGACTGCTGGAGTCAGATGAAACTTCAAAGGTCAGAATAATACCTTATGGTGTATACTTCCCTCAGTTTTATCATCTATAATCTAGTATGTCTTTATCATTATTATTCCATCTTTACAGATAAAGATATTGGATCACAGAGCTAGTATGTGGTAGAGATGGGTTTAATCTCTCATTTCCTTGCCTCTAAATAATAATACCCACCATTTTGCTGAGTACCTACTATATTCCTGATGCTGGTAGGGGCACTTTATATTCACTATCTTTTATCCATAAAACAACTCTGGAAGGAAATACTTCCATTAACTGTCTGGTTTCAAAGCCTGTTCTTTCCCCCTGGCCATTTCCTGGATTTTTTTTTTTTACATGTTTCAATTATGCATACCCAGGCAATCTTGGTGGGGGCTAATGGCAAAGAGTTGGAGAACCCCAAAATGATGTCTGGTATTATCTTCCAAATGAACTAATCATAAGTTGGCTTTTCCTTTCTATCACTTGAAGCCCATATTTTTGTGAGGGAATTCTACTCCAGGAACAGATAACACCACGGCCTAATTCCCAGCAATTGTTCTTAGGAATTTAGCATCTCCTTTGCTGTAGCTGCAATTTTCTAGCCTGGGTTCCTAGAATCAAGCCTTGTCAAGTAGAAGACAGAGAGATAGGGAAAGGTTGAATGAGGTAGTACAAAGATTTATTCCAATAAGGCTACTTCAAAGATTACTTCTTGCTAATTCATGTCTTCACTGTAGAACTTTTAAAAAAGTCACATTGGGGATAAATATTTGTGGAATTCATGTCCCTACTCTGGGAATTACCTCTTCCCTGTATTGCTAGGACCCTATACGTCAGTTCCCATTGATGCATAGATTAATTTAAAAGACAACACTCTCAACATCCTGGGGATAATAGTTAGGAGGATGAGTTAGATCATAGATTACAAAACTGGAAAGCACAATTCATCTTAAGATTACTAGCATCAAAGCTTCCTTGGGGACTAGGGCTTCGCTGTGACTGTAAGGATGAAGAGTGTGACTTTGTGGGCAAAGCCTCAGAGAAAATTATCCCCATGGGTGGTAATGTTTGCATCTTACTCTAGGCAAAGTATCCCTGATAGATACTATGATTTACACAGTCCTGGGTATAATTACATATAATTCGTGCTCAACCAATTGAAAGTCTGGTAGGATAGTTTGAATTTGGTAGAGGAGTTCACCTTCCAAATTTGAGTCTTCCAGGGAGGCATGCATAACACTGGAAATGCATGTTCTGGTTCTGAATAACTTCATGTTTTAGGAAACAGAGCATCAAACAAATTCCTTGATGGGTTAGGTGAAGGGGTCAGAAGGAGAGAATGGTGGGGTTGACTCCTAGGGCTTTGGTACCTGTCTCAGTTTCCAGGGTTGCTCCTCTAATAGATTACCACAAACTAGGTAGCATAAAGCTTTTCTCTCTAGTTTTGGAAAGTAGAAGTCCAAAATCAGAATACAGACAGGACCACACTCTCTTCGAAGTCTCCAGCAGAGACACCCTCTTTGCCTCTCCCAGCTTCTGGTAGTGCCTGGCATTCCTTGGCTTATGGCCACATCTCCCATCTTTGCCTCTGTCTGCACATGGCCTCTTCCCTGTGTCCCTGCATGTCTCCCATCTCTCTAATGTTTACTTTGCATTCACTTTCATACTTGCCATTGGATTTAGGGCCCACAAAATTAATCTAGGAAGACCTCATCTTGAGATGCTTAGCTTAATGATATCTACAAAGACTCTTTTTCCAAGTAAGGTTGCATTCCTGGGTTCTAGGGCTTAGGACGTGATATGTTTTGGGGAGGCCATTACTTAAGCTACTACAGTTTCAGTAAATTGTGTAACTACTAAGTTACTAAATGTTATTATTCTCTCTATGTCTCAATTTCCTCATATGCAAAATGGATCTATGAACATGAGTGGGATGATTGGGTGGCTCACTTGGTTAAGTGTCCGACTTTTGGTTTTGGTTCAGATCATGACCATGACCATGGTACAGAGCCTCACCTTGAGCTCCATGTTCAGTGCAGAGTCTGTTTGTCCCTCTTCCACTTCCCTCCCCCAACTTGCACTCTCCCCACCATAAATAAATAAGTTATATCTTTAAAAAAATGGAATTTGGATGGCTCCTGTCTCATAGAACCACATGAAGAACACATCAGATGATGCATTTGGCATGGTGTCTCGTGTGTATTTTAGCAATTATTGTTATTATTACATGGTTCATGCATTATTTATATGTAAAAACATTTTATTTTAAAATTTTAATAAGTGAAATGGACTGATCGCCTATTAGTTGTCAGGCACCTGGCAATTTATATGCATTTTCCCCTAACTGTCCTATCAATCTGTCAGAGTGTTCAACATTTTTCAATGGGAAAGCTGAAGCTCAGAGAGAGGAAGTAATTTGTCAGAGTCTGCAAAACAGGATGTTGGTATGTTCACTTTCAAGTCACCAGACTTGAAGCCAATGGGGAGACAAAGTCAGAAAATAAATTCTGAGGCTAAACTCATTTACACTTCCTTCCCCATGCTGGGGTGGGTACTGCACTAAGAAAGATCTCCATGGTGTGAGGAGAATCTCTTCCACCTTTAAAGTACCTCACCCAGAGCTCCGTGTTATGGTCTCTAGATGATCCCAGCACAGATCTGGGGTATTGGATCTCTGCACAAAGAATAATGGGGACTGGGGAACCTGAATAGTTCAGTCATTAAGCATCTGCCTTTGGATCAGGTCATGATCCTGGGGTCCTGGAATCGAGGTCTGCACTGGGCTCCTGCTCAGCGGGAAGCCTGCTTCTCCCTCACCCACTCCCTCTACTTGTTCTCTCTCTTGCTGTGTCTCTCTCTGTCAAATAAATAAATAAAATCTTTTTTTTAATAAAAAAAAGAATGAATTGGGCCCAAGGTTTTTGCTCCTGTCTGGAGCAGATCAAAATTGGCTTGTGGATATCAAGAGGACACTCGGGGGGGTGGGGAGGGGTGGTATCATGTTATTCAGACATCAGGTGAATGGACTACAGATAATTGGGAGTTTTTTGCATAAAAATTTGATATTAGTGTTTATTGTTTTTGTCTGATTCTATCCTCCATGTCCATTATAGAAAATTTGGGATTTTCTTTACATAAAAGGAAGTATGAAAAATATAAAGGAAAATACAAATGAAAAAAGAATTGCTTACTCCTCTGAAATAACCAGTGTTTCTTTCAGGTCTTCGTGTGTATGCGTGTGTATATGTGTAATACACACAGATACATATATATTTTTCTTTTACAACACAAGTGCCCGCTTTAGCACTTTTTAAAAATTTTTATTTATTATTTGACAGAGAGAGAGATCACGAGCAAGCAGAGGGGGTTGAAGCAGGCTCTCTGCTGAGCAGAGAGCCCGATGTGGGGCTTGATCCCAGGACACTGAGATCATGACCTGAGTTGAAGGCAGAGGCTTAACCCACTGACCCACACAGGCACCCCTGTATTTTTCTTTTAGAAACTAAAGTAATGCTCTCTGTAAATTTGTTTTGGTAACTTAAGTATATTTCAGTATATTCTTTGGTGTGGTCACTCATTCATTCAACCATTCATTTATTCAACAAAATAGATACCATGCTCTTTTCATGTAGAGCTTCTCTAACACACTCAGAGGAGCATGGACATGAGAAGTACTTTATAGGGGGCTCTGTTGGTAGGGAGAGACCACTAGGCCAGTGGCTAAACAATAGGTTGACAGCTCATCTACCTCAGACATGAGCAGGAGATGCCACAGAACACACTGGGATAGGACCAAAACAGCACAAGACCAGGGCCCCCTCCCCTACAAGGATGCAAGTTTTCAGCAACTACTCCACATTCCACAAGACATACTCAGAGAGAAACAGAATTCCAAAGGATGAATCCACTTAACTGAGTCATTCAAGGAGAGACTGAGTTATCTAAGGAGATTATTTAAATTATGGGCTTGGGATGAGGTTACTAGATGGACTAAAATAAATTGTGAGCATAACAAATAGCATGGAGGACATGGGGAGTTAGAGAGGAGAAGGGAGTTGGGGGTAACTGGAAGGGGAGGTGAACCATGAGAGACTATGGACTCTGAAAAACAATCTGAGGGGTTTGAAGTGGCAGGAGCGGGGTGGGAGGTTGGGGGAACCAGGTGGTGGGTATTAGAGAGGGCACGGATTGCATGGAGCACTGGGTGTGGTGCAAAAATAATGAATACTGTTATGCTGAAAACAAATAAAAAA